>NW_004444139.1:2442494-2531662 GCF_000243295.1 Trichechus manatus latirostris | reverse complement strand
TCAATTCTACCCAAAGCGATCTACAGATACAATGCAATCCCAATCTAAATTCTAACGGCATTTTTTAATGAAATGGAGAAACAAATTGCCAACTTCATACGGGAAGGGAAAAGGCTCCAGATAAGTAAAGCATTACTCAAGAAGCAGAACAAAGTGGGAGTCCTCACACTACCTGATTTTAGAAGCTATTATACCACCACGGTAGTCAAAACGCCTGGTACTGATACAACAACAGATACATAGACCACGGAACAGAATTGAGAATCCAGACGTAAATTCATCCACCTATAAGCAGCTGATTTTTGACAAAGGCCCAAAGTCAGTTAACTGGGGAAAAGACAGTCTCTTTAACAAATAGGGCTGGCATAACTTGATGTCCATCTGCAAAAAACTGAAACAAGACCCATACCTCACACCATGCACAAAAACTAATTCAAAAAAGAATCAAAGACTTAAATATAAAATCAAAAACAATAAAGATCATGGAATAAAAAATAGGAACAATGCTAGGAGCCCTAATACACGGCATAAACAGAACACAAAACATAACAATGCACAAACACGAGAAGAGAGACTAGATAAGTGGGAACTCCTAAAAATCAAACATTTATGCTCATCAAAAGACTTCACCAAAAGAGTAAAAAGACAACCTACAGACTGGGAAAAATTTTTTGGCTATGACAAATCCTATCAGTGTGTAATCTCTAAATTCTACAAGATATTGCAAAACCTCAACAGCAAAAAGACAAACAACCCAATTAAAAAATGGGCAAAGGATATGAACAGGCACTTCACCAAAGAAATACATGAAGAAATACTCAGGACCATTAGCCATTAGAGAAATGCAAATCAATAGTACAATGAGATACCATCTCACCCCAACAAGGCTAGCATTAATCCAAAAAACACAAAATAATAAATGTTGGAGAGGTTGTGGAGAGATTGGAACACTTATACACTGTTGGTGGGAATGTTAAATGGTACAACCACTTTGGAAATCGATTTGCCACTTCCTTAAAAAGCAAGAAATAGAAGTACTATACGAACCAGCAATCCCGCTTCTTGGAATATATCCTAGAGAAATAAGAGCCATCACACGAATAGATATATGCATACCCATGTTCACTGTAGCACCGTTCACAATAGCAAAAAATGGAAACAACCTAGGCGCCCATCAACAGACGAATGGATAAACCAATTATGGTATCGTCACACAACAGAATACTAAGCAACCATAAAGAACAGTGATGAATCCGTGAAACATCTTATAACATGGAGGAAGCTGGAGGGTATTATCCTGTGTGAACTTGGTCAATCACAAAGGGACAAATATTGCATAAGACCAGTATTATAAGAACTCAAGAAAAGGTTTAAACACAGAAGAAAACATTCTTTGATGGTTATGAGGGTGGGGAGGGAGGGAGAGGAGTATTCACTAACTTGAAAGTAGACAGGAGTTATCTTGGGCAACGGGAAGGCCCGCACACACTACAGAGGAAGTCAGCGTAACTGAACTAAACCAAAGCTAAGAAGTTTCCTGAATACAACCAAACACTTTGAGGGAAAGAGTAGCGGGGGTGGGGGTCTGGGGACCATGGTTTCAGGGGACTTCTAGGTCAATTGACATGACAAAGTTTTTTCAGAAAATGTTCTGCATCCCACTTTGGTGAGTGGTGTCTGGGGTCCTAAAAGCTAGTGAGTGGCCATCTAAGAGGCCCCAACCCACCTGGAGTAAAGGAGAATGAAGAACACCATGGACACAAGGAAAGTATTAGCTCTAGAGACAGAAAGGCCACATAAACCAGAGACTTCATCAGCCTGAGACCAGAAGAACTAGATGGTGCCCGGCTACCAAAATGACCATCCTGACAGGGAACACAACAGAGAGTCCCTGACGGAGCAAGAGAAAAGTGGGGTGCAGAACTCAAATTCTAGTAAAAAGACCAGACTTAATGGTTTGATTCAGACTCAAGGAACCCCAGAAGACATGGCCCCCGGACTCTCTGTTAGCCCAAAACTAAAACCATTCCCGAGGCCAACTCTTCAGACAACGGTTGGACTGGACTGTGGGACGTAAAATGATACTCGTGAAGAGTGTGCTTCTTAGCTCAAGTAGATACATGAGACTAAATGAGCAGCTCCTGTCCAGAGGCGACATGAGAAGCCAGAGAGGGTCAGGAGCTGGTTCAGTGGACGTGGGAACTCCGAGGTGGAAAGAGTATGCTGTATAGAGAGAGCAACTAGGGTCACATAACAATGCGTGTATAAATTTTTGTATGAGAGACTAGCTTGAATTGTTAACTTTCACTTAAAGCACAACAATGAAAAAAAGAAGCCCAGCCTGAATTTTTTAGATACAAGCAAGCTAATTCTAAAATTTACATGAAAAGGCAAAAAAAAAAAATAGAATAGTCAAAACAATTCTGAAAAAGAAGAAAGTTGCAGGACTCAAACTATTCAATATTAAGATCTACTAAAAAGCTTCCGTAATCAAGACAATGTAGTGTTGTTGGAGGAATAGAGACATGGGTCAATGGAACATAATAGAGAGTCCAGAAACAGACATAATAGAGAGTCCAGAAACAGGCACAAATATGGCCAATTGATTTTTGACAAAGGTGTAAAGACAATTCTTCGGAAAAGAGATAATCTTTTTAACAAATAATGTTGGAACAATTGACGTACATACCAGAAAAAAAAAAAAAAAGAAGAAGAAGGAAAGAAAAGAACATGAACCTTGAGCTGAACATTACACATTACATAAAAATTAACTCAAAATGGATCATATGGATCATAAATATAAACGTAAAACTTTAAAACTCTTCAAAGAAAACATAAGAAGAAAATCTTCATGATCTGAGATTAAGCAAAAAACTCTTAGTTATGATACCACAAGCACAACTCATAAAAGAAATGATTGATAAATTGGACTTTATCAAAATTGAGAACTTCTTTGAAAGACAGTGAAAAGAGAGCAAAAAGATAAATCAGAAACTGGGAAAAAATACCTGCAAAGTGGTATTACATAATAAAGGACTTGTATCCAGAGGCAACCATTAGAACAGAATAAGGGGATACTGCGTGGTTTAAAGTCAGGAAAGGTGTACATCAGGGTTGTATCATTTCACCATACTTATTCAATCTGTATGCTGAGCAAATAATCCAAGAAGCTAGACTATATGAAGAAGAACGCAGCATCAGGATTGGAGGAAGACTCATTAACAACCTGCAGTATGCAGATGACACAACCTTCCTTACTGAAAGTGAAGGACTTGAAGCACTTACTGATGAAGATCAAAGAACACAGCCTTCAGTATGGGTTACACCTCAAGATAAAACAAAAATCCTCATAACTGGACCAATAAGCAACCTCATGATAAACGGAGAATACATTGAAGTTGTCAAGAATTTCATTTTACTTGGACCCACAATCAACACCAGTGGAAGCAGCAGTCAAGAAATAAAAGAAAGTATTGCATTGGGCAAATCTGCTGCAAAAGACTTCTTTAAAGTGCTAAAAAGCAAAGATGTCACCTTGAAGATTAAGGTGTGCCTGACCCAAGCCATGGTATTTTCAATCTCTTCATATGGATGCGAAACTGGACAGTGAATAAGGAAGACCGAAGAAGAATTAATAGCCGTTGAATCATCATGTTAGCGAAGAATATTGACTATACCGTGGACTGCCAGAACTAACAAATCTGTCTTGGAAGAAGTACAGCCAGAATGCTCCCTAGAAGCAAGGTTGGCAAGACTTTGTCTCATGTGCTTTGGACATGTTATCAGGAGGGACCAGCCCCTGGAGAAGGACATCATGCTTGGTAAAGTAGAAGGTCAACAGAAAAAAGGAAGACCCTCAACGAGATGGATTGACCCAGTGGCTGCAACAATGGGCTGAAGCGTAACAATGATTGTGAAGATGGCACAGGACCGGGCAATGTTTTGTTCTGTTGTACGTGAGGTCGCTATGAGTCAGAACCTACTCAATGACACTTAAGAACAATAACAGTATCCAGAATGTATAAAGAACTCTTAAAACTGAATAATAAGAAAATAAACCAATACAAAAATGGACAAAAGATTTAAACACACTATACCAGAGAAGATGTACTGATGGCAAATAAGGAAGTGAAATGATCACTATCCGTTAACATTAGGGAAATGTGAGTTGAAACCACAGTGAGATACCATTACCGCTACACATCAATTACGATAGCTATTTTAGTTTAAAATGACAATACCAAGTGCTGATAAAGATGCAGAGCAATTGGCACTCTCTTACACAGCTGGTGGGAAAGCAAAATGGGACACTTTGGAAAACAATTTAGCTGTTTCTTAAAAAGTTAACCACACACTTATCATACAACCCAGAAATCCCACTCCTAGGTTTTTACCTACGTGAAGTGAAAACTTGTGTTCACACAGGAACCTGTACGGTGCAATCTCTAATTGTCAAAAAGTGAAAACCACAGGCCTTCTCAACTGGTGAATGAATAAACAAACTGTGCAACATCCACATAATGGAATGCTACACAGCAATAAAAAAAGAACAAACTCCTGTACATACGGTAATGTGGATGAATGGCGAATGCATTATGCTAGTGAGAGAATCCAGGCTCCAAAGGTTACATACTGTATGATTCCCTTCATATGACATTTTTGCAAAGGCAAAAACTATAGGGACATAAAACAGATCAATGCTGTCAGGCATGGGTGGGGAGGGAATGACTCCAAAGGGACATGGGGGGACTTGAGGGATTGCAGAATACTCTACATGCTGATTATGACTACTCAATTTTTTATTTTTCTTTTTCCAAAATTCTCAGAACTATATACACACAAAAAAGGTGAATTTTACCCTGTGGAAATTATACCTTAAGTTCAACAATGGGGAAAAAACACACATCTCTGGAAAAACTAGGAAGATCTGGCACTGCACATCAATTTCTTTGCTGAGCCCCTGCAGCCTCAAGCTGCCCTGAGCTCCTACTGTTACACAGCCGGGGTGTGATTTCCCCTAGTTTAGTCACTAGTAGTTGGTCAAGCACCCAAAATGGTACCCAATGAGAGACAGCTGGCCCCCATAAGCTCAAGCAGTCTTTACAGCCAGAGTTTTGCTGCTGTCTGAACCTCCGACCTCAAACAACAGCAATTTCTGACTCCACTTCGAGGAATGAGTTTGCTTACAACCCTCCAGGAGGCCAAATGAGAGCTCTCCAAAGCAATTTCATTATTTAGTTTTAAGAACAGCTTTGCAATCCCTTTACGGAGCCAGCATGAGGCCAAGGATGTATACAGTCTCCAGTAACGGAATAGCAGAATGGGTGAGGCCAAACAACCAAGATTCTTCTCCAAAGATTGCTTTGGGTCAGGCCCACTATGATCTTAATGCTTCCCTTTCTGCTCTCAACAAAAACTCCCTAAGCCCTTCAGACCATCATAGTTTTTCTAGTATAGAGTAATTTCTACCCAGGGATATTCCTGCCACAGTTTGTCAAGCAAATTAGTTTGTCAAGGAAATTAAAAGTAGCTGCTAAAAATGCTTCCCTGAGCTGCTCTGTTCTTATTACTCTGATCAATCCCACACCTGAAACCTCCTAAAGACAACTACCTCCTCCATGGATCTCCTCCGACAGTATTAGGAGGTTCGAGTCCACCTAGAGGTATCTTGGAAGAAAGGTCTGGTGATGTACTTCTGAAAAATCAGCCACTGACGCACTTCTACTCTGACACACATGGGGTTGCCATGAATCGGAGTCAACTCAATGGTAATTGGTTTGGTTTATTAGGCTGCTAATAAATATATGTTGAATCAAGAAATGAAAGAATGAACAATTATAAAGCCATTCAAAATCATTTCTTAAAAAAAGTATCTATTAAAGAACAGAATGTATTTGTTGAATGCTTTTTCCCAGCATAGATGTGGCTGAGAAGACCAAGAGAGAAATAAATTGTCCTGCTAAGACAAGTGGGGGGAGGGGACAATATTTAATAGTATAGGTGGCTCAGGAACATTTTGTAGGATACCTCTATGGATCAGGAAGACTCCTAGAAACCCTTCTCCTCCACACGGGGTTATCTATTTAACTCAGAAGTCTAAACTTCCCAAACTCTTGACATCTAGGTACGAATGAATCAAACCTGTAATTCCACAGTTTGGGAAGCTAAAAGCCTTCACCGAAATTTTGCAGAATCCTGAGGGGATTACATGGAAATGGTGAATGCTGCATCTGAGTTTTCTTCCACTCATACCTTCTCTACTCTGCACAACCTTTTTCCCAGTTCTCACACACCACACACATAAAGCACACACATGAAAACTCTCACACAAAGCATTAGCGAGTGCAGTAAGATTCACTAAATTCTAGGGGGAAGGGTGTTCGTGGGGTAGGCTCACCCAGCTGCACTGTGAACAACTCACAGTTTTGTATCAGACATTCTTGTTCCCTCTCAATGACACATCCCCAGGGGCACCTCCCCTGTGCAGCTGCCACACTCGGTACTCAAATATCCACCACCTTGCCTGCCACACTTTTCTCCTCCTTCTGCCTCCCCCCATTTCCTCTCCTCCTCTTTCAAAGGAACATGAATCCTTCTCACTGTCTCCTTCAGAACAACCTCATGGGTGTCAGATTAGAGCTGTACTCCATAGGATTTTCAATGGCTAGTTTTTCAGAGGTAGATCACCAGGACTTTGTTCTGAGGCTTCTCTTAGTGGACTTAAATTGCCATCTTTTTGGTTAGAAGCCAAGTGCCTTATATGTTTGCATCACCCAAAGAACAATCCTTTTTATGTGGGTTGAGACCCCTCTTGTCACCAAGTGTGAAAATCACAGCTGGCCCTGCCCTAGGACAGAGCAAGAGGACACTTTACTTTGGTCTATTGCACCTCACTTCTCCTCATCTCAGCCACTCCCCCCAAAAGAAAGGAGCACAGGTTCAGATTACACATTCCTTGCCTTAGCTTTCATTATAAATCCCAAAATCTGGACCTAATCCCTTAGTACTCTGATCACTAACTGGCACAGGACTCATTAAATGATAGTCCCTCACCTTTTATGCATATGTCCTACCACCAACCCCTCCGCCTTTCTCTCTGACCATAAATGCCCTCCACCCCCAACCCCAGGGTCCCAGAGCCCTCACTCCTGGTTGCCAGGATCACAGGCTTCAAGCACCCCCTTAGCTTACGTGGTATCCCCACTCTGACTTTCCTGCGCCTCTCTGCTCTCCCCCTCAGGGCTCTGACTAGCAGAGTCAAAAGTCAGGCTGTCTTAGAACTGCAATGAATTTCCATGGGGACTAAGCTGAAGAGATTCTCTAAATATGGGTGATGGAGGTGTAACAATTACCCTGCAAAGTGGGATAAGAGCACTGTGGCCTGTGAGACCAGAACTGATGGGTCACTGACTTATATACAGACTATTTCTGCATCTATGTGCAACTTAGAGGAAAGTAGCCCTTCCTCAAGACACATTATTTCTACTTGTCAGAAAAATCATTCTGGTGGTGCAGTGGTTAAGAGCTTGGCTGCTAACCAGAAGGTCGGCAGTTCGAATCCACCAGCCGCTCCTTGGAAACTCTGTTGGGCAGCTCTACTCTGTCCTATAGGGTCACTATGAGTTGGAATTGACTCAACGGCAAGGAGTTTGGTTTCCTTTTCTTTTTTTTTTTTTTAATGTATATATATAAACTTTGTTAGACCAACACGCTTTACTGCCATCTGCTGGAAATTTATAATAAATATAAACACCTACCAAATAAATGGAGTCCCCAAATGTTGCAAAAGGTTAATGCACTCAGCTGCTAACAAAAAAGTTGGAGGTTTGAGGTCATCCAGAGGTGCCTTGGAAAAAAGGCCTGTGATGTACTCTCCAAAAATCAGCCACTGGAAACCCTATGGAGGAGGGGCAAGAAGTCAAAGTAAATAGTTGCTCCTCCATGTTTCTCTACAACGAAGCCAGCAAACAATGAATAAAAATTAGCACAGACAGAGATCTCGGAGCCTGGACAGCAGTTGAAGTGTTGAAGATCCAAGGTGAGTCCTGAATCAGGAGAAGAGATAGAACAGAGATAACAGGAAGGCTGAGATTAGCTGATTGCCAACACCCCACCTGTCAGCTCAGCTTGCTGCGACCATTTGGGGACATCAAAAGGCAACATCCTTGAACAAAGAACCCAGGATGGGACCTACACTGAAGACACAGACCGGCTCAGAGATACTAGGTAAATAGCCTTGGAAAGGTCTGACAAAAGTGATGGGACACCTGAGAGAGTGGAATATCAACACAACATGGATTTAAAATCTGGGAAACTAAGGAAGTGCAATCCTATTATAATGGTACAGGTTGGCTGTGGGAATTCACAGGCAGGGAGCAGGGAAGCACTAATGCACACTCGGGGAGGGGCACAGGAAGCTGAAACACCACAGGTGAGTGCTATTGAGTCTCACTGAGATCAGCGATGAGAGGGCACTAGGACTTGAGCCAGGAGACCCATTCATCAGCCAGGGCAAGAAAAGTGCATCAAACAAGCAATCCAGAAGGAACTCGCTCCCTACCTAACAATCAGGCACCTGTTCAGGGTTGCCCTTGTGGAAAGGGCACAAAATACTAACCACACACCCCTCAGGAAAGCCGCACCTTACACCTTCCACAAGCAGCCAGAGAAAAAGTCCTGCTCCTGCACAATCAGCCACAGAGGTAAAGCCATACACTGCGTACCCACAGATAGACATGAGGGAATTCCACCTCAGTGCTGCAGTCATCTTGGGAAGGTCACACTCCACCATGAAGAACTCAGAGGGAATCTCACATCCTAACAATGTCAGCCACTGTGGGGAAAACCACCCAGAATTGCTACCCAGAAACTTAAAATTTTACAAAATGCCTAAAATCTGTGGAGCCAAAGTAGAACCCTATGTAAACAAAGAAAATACCTCAGGCCCCACCAAAGAATGGCTAAGTCAGCACTGGAAGAACCAAAGGGCCAGAGTACCCCCTAGTGGAACTTAAGAGAAGAAGATGGAATTAAAGTATAAAAAAAAATTCCTGTAAATACAAAAAATTCTCAGTCCCAGATTATCACAGTATGATATTAAAATTCCCCACATTCAACAAAAAAAAACTATAAGACATACACAATCACAAAAGAAGATGGACCAAGCAAAAGAAAATCATGAAAAAGCAGAAATTTCTCTATTGGAGACCAGGTTAATGGGAAAAATAGAAGACCTCCAAAACAACAATGTTAAATATGTTCAAAGAAAACAAAGAACACGGAGAAAACAAACTTATGGAGATCGGGAAACAGAATGAGAAAGTCAATAAGGAGATTAAAAACAGAAAGAGAGAAATACTGGAATTGCAGAATAAAATAATTGAATTAGAAAATGTAAGAGAAATATTCAACAATAGATTTGAGTAGACAGAGGATAGAATAAGTGAACTAGAAGACAGATGACTGAACTTATCAAGTTTCAAGAGAAAGAAAACAAAGGAAAGTGAACAAAGCCAAATGGAAATGTGGGGTTGAATTAAGAAATCCAACATTAGAATTTTTGGAATTCCAGAACAACAGGATAGTAAAAAAGACATAGAAAGAATTTTCTGAGAGATAATCATAGAGAATTTTCTAGTCTGAATAAGTAATCGAGCCTGCAAGCTTGATAAACTCCAATCAGAAGGAATATAAAGAGGTCTACACCACAACACACTGTAATAAAATTCTTGAAAAACCAAAGACATGATGAGAATTCTGAAAGCAGCAAGAGAAAAACAAATATGACATATCAAGTATCCTTTATAAGAATTAGTGCAGATTTCTCCACAGAAACCCTGGTGGTCAGAAGACAATGATAAGATATATATAAACTATTGAAGGAAAACAATTGTCACCCAAGAATTTTTTACCCAGCAAAGTTGTCATTCAAAAATGAGGGGAAAATCAAGGCATTCCTAAATAAACAGAAGCGCTGGGAATTTTTTACTACCAGACCTGCTCTTCAAGTATTACTTAAGGGAGTTCTTCAGATGGAAAGGAAAGTACACTAGACAAATACTTGAATCTGCACATGGGAAAGAAAAAAGAGAGAGAGAGAGATCTCTAATAAAGATAACAGCATGGGCAAATGTAAGGACCAACCATACAGTATTTTCAGGGAGTAAACCCAATAGTTAACTTCCACAAACAATACAACATCAAGTGCATAAGAAATAAGTACAAATTAAACCTTTCAGATATAGGACGTATAGTGATGTAACTGGAGAATCAACAATAGAAAGGGGGGAGGGAGGAGCAAGACAAGAATACAATTTTAATATGTTAATCTTGTATGTTACCTGTTGTTTGTATGCTCAGTGTTGGCAGCAAGCTGAAATAAGTTGCTGCAATTCTGAGTTGTTCAGCGTAATTTTTGTGGTAACCACTAAGAAAGTGCACAGAAGGTGAGAAGAAAGTAATTTTAAAAAGCAGCTAAATACAAAAATATGGGAATAATGGAGCAAAGAAGATATAAGACATACAAGAAAACAATTAGCAAAATGAATTAAGTAGGTTCTTCATTTTCAGTAATTACCTTAAATGTAAATGGTCTAAACTCCCCATTCAAAAGGCAAAGAGTAACAGAATGGATAAAAAAACATGATCCATCCTTATGCTGCCTGCAAGAGACACACCTTAGACACAAGGATACGAACAGACTCAAAGTAAAAGGATGGAAAAGAATATTCCATGCAACTAGCAAACAAAAAAGAGTAGGAGAGGCCATACTGATATAAAATAAAATAGACTTTAAATCAAAATCTATTATAAGAGATAAATAAGGAATTACATAGTAATAAAAGGGTCAATTCATCAAGAAGACATAACAATTTGAAACATATATGCAACCGCTATCAGTGCTCCAAAATATATGAAACAAATACTGACTGATACGAAAGGAGTAATAGAAAATTCCACAGTCATAACTGGGGACTTCAATACACCACTTTCAATTCTGAACAGAACATCTAAAAAGAAGATCAATAAGGACATAGATGACTTAAATATGCCATAAGCCAATTAGACCTAATGTATATATATAGAATTCTCCACTCATCATCAGAACAATACACATTTTTCTCCTGTGCACATGGATCATTTTCCAGAATAGAACATATGCTAGGCCACAAAACAAGTGTCAACAAATTTAAAAAGATTGAAATTGTACAAAGTATCTTCTCTGACCACAAAGGAATAATATTAGAAATTAACAGCAAAAGCAAAACCAGAAAACACACAAATTCATGGAAATTAAACAATTCATTGAAAAAGAAACCCATTGTCGTCGAGTCAATTCTGACCCATAGCAACTCTATAGGACCGAGTAGAACTGCCCCACAGGGTTTTCAAGGAGCAGCTGGTGGATTCGAACTGCTGACTTTTTGGTTAACAGCCGTAGCTATTAACCACTGTGCCACCAGGGCTCCAAAAAAATACACTACTAAACAACTACTGGGTCAAGGATGAAATCAAGACTGAAATAAAAAATACCTGGAGATAAATGAAAATGAAGCCACAACATACCAAAACTTATGGGATGCAGTGACGGCAGTCCTCAGAGGAAAATTTATAGCAATAAATGCTTGCATTAACAAAGAAGAAAGGTCTCAAAGAAATAGTCTAACTCTGCAGTTTGAGGACTAGAAAAAGAAGAGCAAACTAAACCTAAAGCTACTAGAAGAAAAGAAACAATAAAGATCAGAGTAGAAATAAGTGAAATAGAGAACAGGAGAACAGTAGAGAGCATCAATAAATCCAAAAGTTAATTCTTGAAAAGATCAATAAAATTTACAGACCACTTGCTACGCTGACAAAGAAACAGAGAAGATGTAAATCACCAAAATAAGAAATGAAAGTAGAGACTTTACAACTGACCCAACTGAAGTAAAAAGGATCATAACAGAATACTACGAACAACTGTACTCCAACAAAATCAATAACTTTGATGAAATGCATAAATTCCTAGAGACACATAACCTACCTAAACTGACTCAAAAGGAAGTAGAAAACCTCAACAGGTAAGTACAAAGATTGAATCAGTATTTAAAAGCCTCCCAACAAAGAAACGTCTGGGACCAGACGGCTTCACTGGGGAATTCTATCAAAAATTTACAGAACTAACACCAGTCCTGTTCAAACTATTTCAAAAGGTAGAGGAAGAAGTAATACTCCCTAACTCTTTCTATGAAGCCAGCATTATTCTGGACCAAAGCCAGACAAAGATACTACAAGAAAAGAAAACTACAGACCAATAGCCCTTATGAATATAGATGTCAAAATTCTCGACAAAATACTAACAAACAGGATCCAACAGCATATTAAAAGGATTATACATCATGATCAAGTGGGATTTATTCCAGGAATACAAGGTTGGTTCAACTTTAAGAAATTAGTGTAATACACCACATTAATAGAACAAAGGAAAAGAACCACATGATTATCTCAATCAATGACAAAAAGGCATTTGACAAAATCCAGCACCCTTTCTTAATAAAAACTCTCAGCAAGATAGGAATAAAAGGGAAATTCCTCAAAATGATTAAGGGCATTTATGAACAATCAACAGCCAACATAATACTCAATGGAGAAAGTTTGAGGACTTCCCCCTTGAAAATGGGAACAGTACAAGGATGCCTCTAAACACTCTTATTCAATATTGTACTGGAACCCAGATCCATGAGACCCCTTCTGGGCAGTGCTGCCTCCCTAAGCCAGAATGACTCAATCCCTTGGCTGGTGGTTCTTTCTTAGTTTCCTAGCACTGCTGTAACAAAGTACCACAAACTGGGTGGCTTAAAACAAGAGACATGTATTGTCTCACAGTCCTGGAGGCTATATTCTGAGTGTTGGCAGGGCCATACTTTGTCTAAAGGCCCTAGGGGAAGATCCTTTGTTGTCTCTTTCAGCTTCTGATGGCCCTAGGCATTCCTTGGCTTATGGTTTTAAGTAGAGGAGTGATATGGGCTAACATGTTTTAAAGTGATGACGCTAAAAGATCTGTTTACAATATTCTATAGCTGTCCTGTCCAATACAGCATCCACTAGCCACACGTACCTGTCAAGTACCTGAATTATGGCTAGTCCAAACTGAGATGTACTGTAAGTATAAAATACACAGGTTTCAAAGACTTTGTATGAAAAAAGTCATGTAAACTATCTTATTAATTTTAATATTGATGACATATTGAAATGATAATCATTTACATATATTGGATTAAATAAAATATATAGTTAAAATAATTGACTTCCAGGTAACATGGCACTATAGACAGAAGCACCACGCCATCCCTCCACAGCAAAGATCTGAAAAACTAAGTCAAACAGAGATAAACGTCAGTCCTGAAACTCTGAGCATCAAATGAAGAGACAAAGAACTCAACCAAGCACCAAATGGAATAAGAAACTGACAGAGAACAGACAGTGAGGACAGACACATGCAGAGGTCCTCTATCAGCTAACACAGTACGGATCCACCATGTTGAGCCCCTGTCAGAGATAGGCGAACTGGGAGTATGGGAAAGCAGTTTCACAGAGCTCTTAGCAGGAGACAGAACAACCGATAACCAGAGATATACGCTTTCCCACACCCTACCCTTCTCACCCCCACTTGGCTTCCTCTGCTTCCTATGGCCACAGTCTCTTGGCCAGGAAGTACCGGCTTCACCCCTGTGCCACTTGGATTCCACCCACCCACACTCGCCGGTTCCCTGAGTGCCATTTGTTGGTTGCTGGTGTTGTTTTTTCCGCTTTCTTTGGTTTCTTCCATACCTCTCACCACCTCCCCCCTCCTTTCTCTCAAATACCTGGCTCCGTGTGCCATCTTTGCTTCCTCCTGAAAAGCTATGAAACACCGCTCCACTGTGGGACTGCTTCTCGGCCTGTGCCGCCACGTTGGTGGTATCCCAGGGGCTTTATTTTGTTTGTTTGTTTTGATTTCTTCTGTTTTGACTTCTTTGTTTGTTTGTTTTCTTTTACTTTTCTTGGTTTGGGAGCCCCTTCTAGCAGGGCAGTACTGCACGGCTTGGGAGCTACTCCTTCAGTCTTCACAGCTGTGCAGTGGGATCCCTGGGGGAATTTCTTTTTTCTTCTTTTTTTTTTTTTTTGGTTTTGTTTTCTCTGTTTTTGTTCTTCTGTTTTGTGTGTGTGTGTGTTTGTTTTCTTTTATCTTTTTCCCTTTTTGTCTTTCTTCATTTCTCCGTTTCTTGTCTCACTCTACTTACCTCCTCTTCCTGTCTCCTGAATACCTGGCACTGTGTGACACCTCTACCCCTTCTAGCCAGGCTGTACTTCACAGCCTGGAAGCAACTTCCCTAGTCCTCATAGCCACACCAGTGGGATCCCTGGGGGCTTTCCCTTTCTTTTCTTTTTTTTTTCTTTCTAATTTTTATTTATTCATTTTTTTCTTTTGCCCATTTTCTTTTTTTTTTTTCCTTTTTGTTTTTCTCCATTTGTCAGTCTCTCATCTCTCTACTCCAAAGGCAAGCTCCCAAAGGGATCTACATAAATGGAAAACCATACCATGCTCACAGATAGGTAGACTCAATATTGTGAAAATGACAATTCTACCCAAAGCAATTTATAAATACAATTCAACCCTGATCCAAATATCAACAACATTTTTTAAAGAGATGGAAAAACTAATCATTAACTTTATATGGAAAAAAAGAAGCCCCAGATAAGTAAAGCACTATTGAAGAAGAAGAATAAAGTAGGAGGACTCATACTACCTGACCTCAGAACTTAGTATACAGCTACTGTAGTCAGAACAGCCTGGTACAGGTACAATGACAGATACCTTAACCAAAGGAACAGAATTGAGAACGCAGATGTAAGTCCATCCACCTACAATCACCTGATCTTCAACAAGGGCCTAAAGTCCATCAAATGGGGAAAAGACAGTCTTTTTAACAAATGGTGCTGGCAAAACTGGATGTCCATCTGCAAAAAAATGAAACAGGACCCATACCTCACACCATATACAAAAACTAATTCAAAATGGATCAAAAACCTAAATATAAAGTCAAAAACTATAAAGTTCATAGAAGAAAAAATACCATCAACACTAGAGGCCCTAATATACGGCATTAACAAGATACAAACCATAACCAACAACACATACACTCCAGAAGATAAGCTAGATAACTGGGATCTTCTAAAAATTAAACATTTATGCTCATCGACAGTCTTCACCAAAAGAGTAAAAAAAAGAACCTACAGACTGGGGAAAAATTTTTGAACCTTACAAGTCAGACAAAGGTCTAATTTCTAAAATATACAGGAAAATCCAACACCTCTACAACAAAAAGACAAATAATCCAATTAAAAAATGGGCAAAGGAAATGAACAGACACTTCACCAAAGAAGACATTCAAATGGCCAACAGACACATGAGGAAATGCTCGCAATCACTAGCCATTAGAGAAATGCAGATTAAAACCACAATGAGATAACATCTCACCCCAGCATTAATGGCACGAATAAAAAAAACTGGAAATAAAAGTTGGAGAGGCTGCAGGGAGATCGGAACTCTTATGCACTGGAAAATTTTATGCACTAGAAAATCTTAAGTTACATATGTGGCTTGAATTCTATTTCTATTGGACAGTGCTGCTCTAAAGAGAATAAGGAGGAAGGCACGGAGAACATTTAGGAGGCAACTGCAATCATATAGATGAGAGATGATGGTGGCTTGAACCAGGGTGAAGAGGCAGATAGGAAAAACGATAGATTTTGGATATATTTTCAATGAAGAATTGTTACAATTTTTTTTTTTTTTTTGACAGATTGAATGGGAATGTGAGAGAAAAAGAGGAGTCAAGAATGATTCCAAGGTTTGAGCTGAGCAACTGGAAGAAAGGAGTTGGGGAAAGATCAAGACTTCGGTATTAGACATATTAAGTTTGATGTGTCTGTAACATAGCCAAGTAGAGAGGTTTTGTAGACAGATGGGCAGGTGAACCTAGAGCTTGGGGAGAGGTCAGGACTGGGCATATAGATTGGGGAGAAGCTATTTAAAGTCATGAAACTGGATAAAGAACCTGAGGGAAGAGAAGAGAACCACAGCCTGAGACCTGGGTGCTCCAACACTGAGACATTGGGAGACAAGGAGAATCCCCAAAGGAAACTAAGAAGGCACTAGACCAGTAAGGTAGGAAAAAACCAAAGTGGCTCATGTCCTAGAAGTAGAGTGAAGAAAGTATTTCTAGGAGACAGAAGAAAGAAACTGAGTCAAAAGCCATGGAGAGGGCAGTTAAGAAGAAAACTGAGCACTGGCTCTCAGATTGAGCAACACGGCGGTCATGGGTGATCTCGACAAGAGTACTTTTGGTGGAAGATAGTGGTGGAAGCTTGATTGGTGCAGCTTAAGAAATGATGGCAATTGAAGAATTTGAGACAGTGCATACTATAATTTTTTTCAGAATTTGTTATAAAAGGGAGCAGAGAAATTTGAAGATAAAATTAAGACACACACCAAAACGTCAACAATTGCAGCCCTGGGATTATGGATGTTCTTTTATTTGTTGTGAATCTTTTTGTAGTTTTCTACAATAAACATATTGATTTTGAACAGGAAAAAAAAGTTGTTAAATCAACAGTGGATTTTGCACAATTTCTTGATAGCCAAACCATTCAGCCAGCTCAATTCTTGAACAGAAAGGGAACTGGGTTGGAAGCCTCTCCAGGTATGTTTTCAATTTTTTCTTAAAAAAGGGGTGTCCTTGTCTCTTCACCTGGAATGTGACACAATATTGCATTGTCCCTTATATTACTAAGATCCATTTTATACTGTCCTGTTCTAGAACATATCTGAGCAAACTGATCCACCACTTGTCAATGCAGAGCTTTTAAAAGGATTTTCTTACTAGTTAGTCTTTTCCCATGAAAGTCAAGACACTGCCCCTGTCAGGATTACTCCCACATGACCTGTAGTTAGGAAAGTGTTTGGTGTAGTAACTGTTTTTACTTGAGGAGTGGTTATTATTAACAGTAAAAATAGTAATAAGCTATTATTCACTGAATATTCACCATGTGCCAAATACAACGCTAAGGGTTTTACATATATTTGTTCATACAATTATCACAACAATCCTATGAGTTCACTATTCATATTGCCAACATTTTTCATTGTTGTTGAAAATACACACAGAAAAATGTTCAGCAATTAGACAATTTCTACATGTACAAAAGAATGACATTGATTGTTGTTGTTTTAGTTGCCACCCAGTGGGTTCGAACTCATAGTGACCCTATGTATAACAGAATGAAACACTGCCCGGTCCTCCACCATTCTCACAATCATTTAAGCCCATTGTCGCAGGCACTGTGTCAATCCATCTCATTGAGAGTCTTCTTCTTTTTTGCTGACCGTCTACTTTACCAAGCATGATGTCCTTCTCCAGGGACTGATCCCTCCTGATAACATGTCCAAAGTACGTGAGACAAAGTCTTGGCATGCTTGCTTCTAAGGAGCATTCTGGCTGTACTTCTTCCAAGACAGATTTGTTTGTTCTTCTGGCAGTCCATTGTATATTCAGTATTCTTCACCAATACCATAATTCAAAGGCATCAATTATTCTTCGATTTTCCTTATTCATTGTCCAGCTTTCACATGCATATGATGCAATTGAAAATACCATGGCTTGGGTCCGGCGCAGCTTAGTCCTCAAGGTGACATCTTTGCTTTCTAACACTTTGAAGAGGTTTTTTGCAGCAGAATAGCCTAATGCAAATGTCATTTGATTTCTTGACTGCTGCTTCCACGGGTATTGATTGTGGATCCAAGTAAAGTGAAATCCTTGACAACTTCAATCTTTTTTCTGTTTATCATGATGTTGCTTATTGGTCCAGTTGTGAAGATTTTATTTTCTTTATGTTAAGGTGTAGTCTGTACTGAAGGTTATAGTCTTTGATCTTCACCAGTAAGGGCTTCAAGTCCTCATCACTTTCAGCAAGCAAGGTGATGTCATCTGCATATCACAGGTTGTTAGTAAGTCTTCCTCCAATCCTGACGCCCCATTCGTCTTCATATAGTCCAGCTTCTCAGATTATTTGCTCAGCATACAGATTGAATAAGTATGGTCAAAGGATACAACCCTGCCACACACCTTTCCTGACTTTAAACCACGCAGTATCCCCTTGTTCTGTATGAATGACTGCCTCTTGGTCTATGTACAGGTTCCTCATGAACACAATTAAGTATTCTGGAATTCCCATCCTTTGCAATTTTATCCATAATTTATTATGATCTACACAGTCGAAGACCTCTGCATAGTCGGTAAAACTCAGATAAACATCTTTCTGGTATTCTCTACTTTTAGCCAAGATCCATCTGACATCAGCAATGATATCCATTGTTCCACGTCCTCTTCTGAATCCAGCTTGAATTTCTGGCAGTTCCCTGTTGATATACTACTGCAACCATTTTTTAATTATCTTCAGCAAAATTTTACTTGCATGTCATATTAATGATATTGTTCGATAATTTCTACATTCTGTTGGATCACATTTCTTTAGAAAGGGCACAGATATGGATCTCTTCCAGTCAGTTGGTCAGGTAGCTGTTTTCCAAATCTCTTGGCATAGATGAGTGAGCGCTTCCAACATTGCAACCATTTGTAGAAACATCTCAATCGGTATCCCATCAATTCCTGGAACCTTGTTTTTGGCCAATGCCTTCAGTTGCAGCTTGGACTTCTTCCTTCAGTACCATCAGTTCCAGATCATATGCTACCTCCTGAAGTGGTTGAATGTTGGCCAATTGTTTTTGGTACAGTGACTCTGTATATTCCTTCCATCTTCTTTCAATGCTTCCTGCATCATTCAGTATTTTGCCCATAGGATCCTTCACTATTGCAACTCAAGGCTTGAATCTTTTTTCAGTTCTTTCAGCTTGAGAAATGCTGAGTGTGTTCTTCCCTTTGGTTTTCTAACTCCAGGCCTTTGCACACTTTGTTATAATACTTTGTCTTCTCGAGCCACCCTTTGAAATCTTCCGTTCAGCTCTTTTACTTCATCATTTCTTCCTTTCACTTTAGCTACTCTGCATTCAAGAGCAAGTTTCAGAGTCTCTTCTCACACCCATTTTGGTCTTTTCTTTCTTTCCTGTCTTTTTAATTACCTTTTGCTTTCATCATATATGATGTCATCCCACAACTCATCTGGTCTTTGTTCATGAGTATTCAGTGTGTCAAATCTATTCTTGAGATGGTCTCTAAATTCAGGTGGGATATACTCAAGGTTGTACTTTGGGTCTCGTGGACTTGTTCTAATTTTCTTCAGCTTCAACTTGAACTTGCATCTAAGCAACTGATGGTCTGTTCCACAGTCAGCCTTGTTTTGACTGATGATATTGTGTTTCTCCATCATCTTCTTCCACAGAATACTCAATCTGATTACTGTGTATTCCATCTGGCAAGGTCCACAAGTATAGTCACTGTTTATGTTGTTGAAAAAAGCAATTTGCAATGAAGTCTTTGGTCTTGCAAAATTCTATCATGCGATGTCCAGCGTTGTTTCTATGACCACAGCCATGTTTTCCAACTACTAATCCTTCTTCTTTGTTTCCAACTTTCATATTCCAATCACCAGTAATTATCAATGCATCTTGATAATTACAGTGACATTGTTTACAGTCTTCAAATTGTGTAACCATTCTTACCCTCCTTTTCTGATTTGTTCCTCCCCTATTGACACAAACTCACTTCTCCCTAGGCTTCCTATTGAGTTGCTGTTAACAATTTGATTCCATGTATTAAAGCTCCTTAAAAAAGCACAATGCTCATGGCAGACATTCTTCATTAGTTAAGCTAGACTTTTGTTTGACTTCTAAAGAAGCCTTCAGATTTGGAAATGTATAGTGAGAATAGCAGCACAACTGGAAGAATGTAATCAATGTCACTGAATTGTACATTTAGAAACTTTTGAAATGGTGTAAGTTTGGCTATGTATATTTTCACAAAAAAAAAAAAAAAATAAAATAATTTTTTAAAAAAGAAGTCTTCAGGGGATATTTTTGGTTTGTGGTTTTAGACTTCAAAATTACCTCAGGGCAGTTTTTGGGGTTTATCCAGCCTCAATGGCTCCAGATAGTCTACACTACATGAGAACTGAAATTTTGTTCCTCGTTTTCCTCATTTTGGGTCAGGTTCTTCTTTAGAATCATTGATCAAAGTTTCAGTAATGGTAGCTGGGCACTGTCCATTTCTTCTGGTCTCATAACAAACGAGGCAGTTGTTCATGGAGGCAATTAACCACACATTTCATTTCCTCCTCCAATTTCTGATTCTTTTTCCCTTGTTGCTCCAGGTGAATAGGACCAACTGTTGTACCTTGGATGGGTGCTTGCAAGCTTTTAAGACCCCATGCACTATGCAACTAACTAGGAGGCAGAATAGAAGTGCTACAAATGACATTAGGCCAATTAACTGGAATGTCCCATGAGACCATGACCCTAAAATGCTTTTTGCCTAACTGAGATGCCTGTAGGTCTCATGGTCGTCATGCTCTCCCTATTATAGTAGTCCTCTTCCTTACTATTACAATAGTCCCTTTCCTTTTCCCCTTTTCTTTCTGAATAAAGCCTTTCCCTATCAAACTCTGGATTTTTTATTTTTTTAATTTGACAGAACATACAGCTAGTAAATGACAAATCAGAGACTCCTTACAGGTTTTCTTAATCAAAACTCAAGTCCCAAACCACTCTCAGGAATGTACAAAATTGGATGGAAACTCCCTTCCCTGCTCCAAGCCCTGCGGAACACTTCCTATGGGCAGGCAGAGAGGCATCACACCGGTGGGGAGAGGGTGGTGGGATGGGGGACTGGGTTCTGGGGGCTGGAGGGATGGAGATGGTGCAGCCTGTTGGAAGGTTTCAATCAAGGCTGTTGAATTAACAAAAATGGATTTTTCTTACTGAAGGAAGGGTCTTCTTACATTCTGAGCTTAAAAACTAATTAATAAAAGTGAACAATAATATATTTAACCCTGGCCTATAATAGAGTTTTGGCAAAACTAGACTCTGGGGTTACTGTGGTGGGTCAAGAGATATTATTCTCTATCCCAGAGGTAGTTGTATTTCAGCTATGGGAGAAATAGCCTTCAAATTCTTCAGGCCATTTATCCAAAATCTGCTCTTGTAATGATTTTATTCCCCAAATAAAAGACGCTCATCCTGAGGAATCCCATTATAATGCATCTTTTACCTGAATTTGATTATTTAACCAGCCAGTGACATCCCTAAACATGTAAGAATTTTGCACAGTAAGTTCAATAAATATATCATAGATACTTCCTCTAGTCTTAATACTTCATTATGAAAGGGGACCGCAATAGCGTCCTCACTGAATTGTTGTAAGGATAAAATGAGCTAATGTAAGTGCTTAGCACACAGCACATTGACTGGGCCATAATAAAGGGGCTCCCTTCAGTAAATGTTAGCGGACGTTATAATAAATTCATATTAGATGACTGTTATAATTAACATATCAAACACTAGCCTGAGCATCATACCTCTCTTCTTTAGCTGAAATCATATTCTTTGTAGGTAAATTATGCTACTGAGATGTTTAATGGTTTTATTCTCTTAAGTTGGTGAATTTTCCAACTATAATTAGATTTACTAGATAAAGTGAGCACAGTAAATTATTTTGTCCCTAGATGGAGGCATCGATTTTGTATGCTTGAATTAATGTGGATTCAACATTAGTGAAGAAAATCTGAATTGACAATAACCACTGTATGCTGCAGATTACAAATTTACTCACTCGGTTGTGAAGATAAAGTGTAGTTTCTTTATGTTGTCCATAAATAATCCAGTGTTCCTCTAAATAAGCTTTTAAGTCTTTCAAGGTTTAAAATAGTCTGACCTGATTAATTTGTTAAGTAGTATTCGATATCTTAGGAGAAAATGCTCAGTGTCTCTTATCTCCACATCTCTTCCTCTTCCACCTCCTCTACAAGGTAGCATATGGTATCATAGGGTGGAGGAAGAAGAGGGACCCTTAGAAGGGCATTTAAAGGCCTGCGCCTCAGCTAACACCAATTTACTTTTTGCTCCCACCATGGCCGGGATGTCTCTTCTTCCCATAATTCCCTGGGTTGGGGAGGTGGGCTTTCCCTTCCTTTTCTGGCCATGATCTCCCTCCCTTACAGAAAAGTACAGAGGTCTAGTCTCCCAAGCCTAACCAGTTGCCATGGAGTTGTTCTGACTCATGGTGACCCCGTATGTGTCAGCGTAGAACTGCACTTCACAGGGTTTTCAATGGCTGATGTTTCCGAAGTAGATTGTCAGGCCCTTATTTCAAGGTCTGGGCAGACTCAAACCCCCAACCTATCAGTAGTCAACCACATTAACCATTTGGGACACCCTCCCAAGCCTGGCCCTTGATATAGCAAATCAAGTCTAAAGAAATTTAGCAAATCCCTTCTCTTTCTGCAATACCTGACTTTTAAGCCTATTGTCTTGTTAAAGAGGTCATGGTCTTACTGTCTTCTGCCCTGGAGCCATAAGCCACATTTCAGGAAATGGGAGGTAGCAAATGGAAAATGAGGATGTGGGCTGAAATATGATGATTAAATATTGACAAAATATTACGCCGTAACCTAGTTTTGGAAATGAGTGAAAACCTGGTCGTCTAAATGCCACATTAATTTGGGTAACTGCCATCTGTAAATAACATGCAGAAGTGGAAGAATGCACCAGATGGTTAGTAACTGATGTGGTGATGGAGTGCTCGAGGAATTAATGGTGAATAATGATTAGAACCTTAACTGATGGTACTTCTAACACCAGGAGCTACAGTGAACAAACTTGGTAATAATTGGGAAAGAAAGAACAACAAGAGGGTATGTCAAAGTTTGTGATAATGGAAGTTCCCATATGGATCCAAGATTACTGCTGTGATTATTTCTGCTATACAAGCACCATCTGTTTCCTCAAAGCAGCATCATTTAACATCAAAAGGACCAGGGAATTCTGTCTTGAAATTCTGAGAGAATGAGTAACTAGGACTAACGAGAAGGGGAAAGTTGATGTTAACATATTCGTTTTTATTTCCCTATTTGGTTATTGAAACAGACCCATGTACTTTCACTTCCCTCCTCGTCTTTGTTCCTTCTTCCTTCCTCCCTTCCCTCCTTTTTTCTCTTCCTCTGTCAAGGGAAAAAATAATAACAGACATCTTACTCTGATTTTAAGCATTTTCTCTTACTCACGAAATCAAAAATTAACTGTAAAAAAGTCTGACCCAAACTGCAAAAGCATTGCCTCCCCCCAACCCCTGCTAGAAGCTGCTCTACAGCATTGTAAATTCGTCTTTTCCTGCTAGAAAGGATAGTCAGTAACAAAACCATTACCTCATGATTTGATGAAAAAGACTCTAAGCTTTCTCAATTTAAATTTCAAGAGGTCTCCTGGCTGCAGGTGGGTGGAGGGTCAAATTTTTAGCAACTACTTTTTAATGTTAACTCAGTAACCATTAAGTACTTGATCACCATGGAAACTTGTATTTACTAAGAAAAAAATATATAAAAA
Source organism: Trichechus manatus latirostris (assembly GCF_000243295.1). NCBI lineage: Eukaryota > Metazoa > Chordata > Mammalia > Sirenia > Trichechidae > Trichechus > Trichechus manatus. The sequence continues at coordinate 2,508,090 of NW_004444139.1, read as the reverse complement.
CTTCTGTGAAGTCTCTTATACTCAGGAACACTGTATTTTTTTGCAAATAATGAGCTACTTCTGCATCTGTTTGCCAACTGTGCCCTCCACCCTTGAGGTATTTTCCTAAGCACACTATGCCAATTTTTTTTTTACACATTGCTGTAAAAAGAAAAAAAACAACATTAGTATAGTACGCAAACAAACATAGAAAGCGTCCGTTATTTGTGTAAAAATGTGATACATCTTTTTCATTTTTCCTTCCTGCGTGGGAGACTCTTGCTCCAACAATCTGCAAATTGTTTATTAAATTATGAAAGAATTATTATATTATTGTTTTGAGTTAATTCAAAGGTTTATTTTTAACAATTGTAATTAGCCTACTTTGGGCAACTTGCTTTTAGAAGTGAAATAATCTCCATGCATGCATATATAATGACTGCTCAGTATAAACCTTATGTTTCAATTTTTTTTGAGTTTTGATTTTTTTTTTAACACTGCTTTTCTTCTGTTATTCAGTTACAAATTATCTGACAACTCCAGTCCCACTGAGCACCTTTCCTTCGGCATTATTAATATAAGTAGTCAGCACTACACAATTTAGCTTTTGACTTAATAGTGTTTTAATTGTCTTGTATAATTAAAACAGTTAATTTCTTTTATTTTAGAGTCATCTTAATGAGACAATATATGCTTCCCATGAAAAAGAATCTAGAGTTTTGCTTAGTGAATGTGGAATAAATATTTCATGACTGGCTAATAATTATGAGAATAATACTAGCTATTTTGTCAATACTGTCTAAAGAGTGTTAAGGGTAGAGCTTTGCTTTTAGCTGTTTCTGTTGTAGTAGTTATTGGCCGTTGTCTGTTTTGTATATTTTTTATATACCTTTTCTGTGTGCTTCTTTGTTGGCATTATGAAGTGAGTAAAATGAGATGTGTCTGGCATTATGCTGGGAGTTGTTGCTGTCATTACTGTTATTGCTGTAGTCATCGTCAGCATCATATCATAATCAACACTGTGTTGTAGGGGAAGAACATCATAAAGTTTAGTGAAGCAAAAAGTAAGCTTTATTCAGCATAATTCAAAACGGCAGAAGTGGGAAAATGGGCAAGCATGCTGCTAGAGCCATGTCTGCCTGAGTCCAAAGACCATTATAGAATATGCAAGAATGGGAGAACGGACAAGCGTGCTTCCACAGCGATGTCTGCCCGGGTCCAAAGAACAGTTACAGAGCCATCAGTATATATTAACTTTACAAATGGGCAAAACCATTGAAAACTTAGCCTTTATAGACTGGCTAGAAAGTGTGATCCTACATTTTGAATTGTCTTTCTTAACAATCATTTGTACAGGTTTCAGTAACAACAATCAGGAGGGTCTTCATTTGTCCAATAAATTTCTATTCACTAAATGCTAACAGAGAAAGATAATGAGTGGAAAATCTTTTGTGTTCTGTTTGATTGGCTTTATATGAAAGTTTCCCTAAAAGATATTTTCCAAGATTATTTTAGCTATTGTCTTTACACCTCAGGGCCCAGTTGATGTGTCCTTGTGAGCCCTTGTGAGCCCAGCTCCAGCTCCACCTGGGTCACATTCTCTATGCTCAAGGACAGGGAATAATAACTCCAATATTATTTTCCCAAATCAACTGCTAACAGTTGATTGTTGAGCCCTAACTATGTGCCAGTATGTTATTTTATTCTCAAAATAATCTTAATAATATAGGTGTCACTTCATTCATTTTGTAAATGAGAAAATAAGCCTTTAGTGAGCTGACTAACTTAATTTTAGTTAATTTATCAAGTATTAATATAGCATGTATTGTGTGTCAAGGAGTATACTGACATTCTGCAAATATTATCTCATTTAATTCTCAAAACAATCTTAATTAAGTTGGGTGTCATTGTTCCTATTTCACAGATGAGAAGCCAAGCCTCCTAGAGAGCTTAGCAACTCAACTAACTAGTCAAGTATTTACTTATCCCATATTATATGCCACATTACTATGCTAGATGCTGGGGATACAGTAGGGAATAGTCAGACACAATTGTCGGCTATGTGGAATTTAGAGGAACCTCAGTCTAGTAGTGTGTGACAAGCTTACTGTTTCATCCAACTGTACACACTAAATAATGACAGATTACAGGGAATAAACCGACTTTGTATCTGGGTACTCTCCTAAGACATTGGCAAGAGTAACCCCTGCTCTGAGTCCCAGGATTTACAGGGCCTCGCGTATCACAAACATACAAAACATAACTGTATTCAACAACTCACAGGCACCTCTGTCTCTTGGTGCTCAGTATTAGCACAGAGTGATTTGTATCCCTAAACATCCAGTCTCATGACAAATACTGTTCAGGCCCCAGGAAACACTTCTTCACATGTCTTACCTTACGTCATCAAAATAAAAGACGACTGTATTGGAAGGTACCAAGGTCCGTAGGTTGTGCCACTGCACATTTCAGAGATGAACACTGTTCTGGAGGACAGAGATGATTTAGGTTGCAGAAGCACTTGGGTAAGGAAAAAGATAAGCTAATTAAATTGTCAAATTTACCCTCTAAGAAAGACTCATTAAATTGTCAAATTCTGCCTCTCAGAACACATGAATACAGTATAGTCTTTCAAAGCAAAGTATCATTTCCTACTAGTGCCAACATCCATTTTCTTATTTCTTTTTATATCCCGGTTGGAGGTACTCACCAATTAGGCCAGTATTCACAAAAGTCATACATGATGGCAGAGGAACATTTTATAAAATTATACGTATGTAAGTCTAGGTATAACAGTGCAAACCATGATACCTATTCTTTACACTGGCATTTAGATAAACAGAGAATACCAGAATCATAGTTTTATTTTTAGATAAATAATTTAAAAGATTATACTAAATTTTCAAAAAGTTAAGAATAGCTTTATTTAAGTGTTTAATTTTAAAAGTTGACATTTATTAATTATAATTTTATATTGCTTTGTAATTTTAATAAGTAAGTTTGACTATTTTAGAATAATAATAACCTTTTGGAAAACTTAACAAAAATAATTTTAGTCACCAGAAGAAAGGAAATAATAAACATCAGAGCAGAAATAAATAAGACAGAAAACAGAAAAACAATAGAGAGAATCAACAAGACTAGAAGTTGGTTCTTTGAGAGGATCAATAAAATTGACAAACCACTGGAAAAATTGACAAAGGAAAAGATTAAGAAGCTGCAAAGGACCAAAATAAGAAAAGAGATGGGTGATATGACAGCAGAACCAACAGACATAAAAAGGATCATAACAGAATATTATAAAAAAACTGTACTCCAACAAATTTAAAACCTAGAAGAAATGGACAAATTTCTAGAAACACACTCCCTACCTAAACTAACACAAACTGAGGTAGAAAATTTGAACAGACCCATAACAAAAGAAGAAATTGAAGAGGTCATAAAAAAAAATTTTTTTTAAAAAAAAACTCCCAACAAAAAAAACCCCTGCCCAGACAGTTTCACTGGCGAATTCTATCAAACATTCAGAGAAGAGTTGACACCAATTCTAGTCAAACTATTCCAGAACATAGAAAAGGAAGGAATACTCCCTAATTTATTCTATGAAACCAGCATAACCCTGACACCAAAGCCAGGAAAAGACATCACTAAAAAAGAAAATTACAGACCAATATCTCTCATGAATATAGATGCAAAAATTCTCAACAAAATTCTAGCTAATAGAATTCAACAGCATATAAAAAAATAATACATCATGACCAAGTGGGATTCATGCTAGGTATGTAAGGATGGTTCGATGTTAGAAAATCAATCAACGGAATTCACCACATAAATAAAGAACAAGAATCACATGATCATCTCAATCAATACAAAAAAGGCATTTGATAAAATCCAACACCTTTCCTGATAAAAATGGTCAGCAAAATAGGAATAGAAAGGAAATTCCTCAACATAATTAAAGGCATACATACAAAACCAACAGCCAACATTATTCTCAATGGAGAGAGACTGAAAGCATTTCCCTTGAGAACAGGGACCAGACAACCAGACAAGGATGTCCTTTATCACCACTCTTATTCCGTATTGTACTGCAAGTCGTAGCTAGAACAATAAGGCAAGAAAGGGAAATAAAAGGCATACAAATTGGTAAGGAAGAAGTAAAACTATCCCTATACACAGATGACATGATCTTGTACATAGAAAATCCCAGAGATTCCACAAAAAAGTTACTGAAACTAATAGAAGGATTCAGCAAAGTGGTAGGGTACAAGATCAACATACAAAAATCAGTCAGATTCCTCTACACTAACAAAGAGAACTCCAAAAAGGAAATCAGGAAAGCAGTACCATTTACAATAGCCCCCAAAAGATAAAATACTTAGGAATAAATCTAACTAAGGACGTAAAAGACTTCTACAAAAGAAAACTACAAAACCCTACTGCAAGGAACCAAAAGAGACTTACGTAAATGGAAAAACATACCATGCTCATGGATAGGAAGATTTAACATTGTGAAAATATCAACACTACCTGTCTTAGGCTGAGTTCTCTAGAGAAGCAAAACCAGTAAAGCATTAATATATATAGAGAGAGATTTATATCAAAGAAATGGCTCAGGCAATTGTACTGGCTGGAATGGCCCAAGTCCATGGATTAGGATAGAGGCTTCTCCCAATTCACGTAGCCACAGGTGCTGGCAAAGCCAAGATCAGCAGGTTGGAAAGCAGGGCTCTTGCTCACAGGTTGTGAATATTGACAAATCCCAAGACTGGCAGGCAAGACCTCAAGGCTTCTCCTGATTCACATAGCTGCAGGGGCTGGTGAACCCACAATTGGCAGGTCAGTGAGCAGGGCTCCACTCACAGGGTGTGAAGATCAATGAATCCCAAGATCAGCAGATAAGCTGATAACTCAAGTCCCAAGAACCGGAGGTCTGATGAATAGGAGGCAGCCACAGGATCCAAAACGAGCAAAAAGCCAGAATGTCTACTTATATTTGGATGCAGGCCACACCCCCAAGGAAAATCCCTTTCAACTGATTGGCTGGCTACTCACAGCAGATCCCATCATGGGAGTGATCACATACAAACACTCAGAATCATGCCCAGCCAAGTTGACACACAATCTTAACCATCACACTACCCAAAGCAATCTATAGATATAAAGCAATCCTAATCCAAATTCCAATAACATTTTTTAATGAAATGGAAAAACTAATCTCCAACTTTATACGGAAAATAAAGAGGCCAAGGATAAATAAAGCATTATTGAAGAAGAACACCAAAGTAGGAGGACTCGCACTTCCAAATCTCAGAATCTACTATACAACTGCAGTAGTCACAACAGCCTGATACTTGTACAACAACAGACATGTAAACCAATGAAACAGAATTGAGAACCCAGAAGTAAATCTATCCATCCATGGACAGCAGATCTTAGACAAAGAGTCGAAATCCATTAAGATGGAAAATAGATAGTCTCTTTAACAAATAGTGCTCGCAAAACTGAATATCCATTTGCAGAAACATGAAACACAATCCATACCTCACACCATACACAAAAACTAACCCGCAATGGATCAAAGATCTAAATGTAAAACCTAAAACTATAGAGCTCATGGAAGAAAAAAAGAGGCAAAGAATGATGATGAATTTGTGAAACATCTCGCAACACGGATGAATCTAGAGGACACTATGATCAATGAAATAAGCCAATCACAAAAGGACAAATATTGTATGAGACTGCTACTATAAAAAATCAAGAAAAGGTTTACACACAGAAAGAAATATTCTTTGATGATTACTAGGGATAAGAGGGGGAGGGAGAATCACTAACTAGGTAGTAGACGTGTGTTACTTTTGGTAAAGGGAAAAGCAATACACAATATGGGATAAGTCAGCATAATGTGACAAAGGCAAGAGAAGACACTGAGAGGTACACAAGAATAAAGGGCAACTACCGTAAATACAATAGCACATACAATCCTGCAACAACAGTAATAACAAACAATAATTTAGGAGTGGGTACAGGTTGCTATGAGTTGGAATCGACTTCATGGCAAGAGGTTTTTGCAACAGAGGTAGATACGTATCCTAAATAGGTGTGGCAGGTCGTACAGGAGTACACCAGTGCATATATAGGTATGGTTGTGGATATTTTTACATACATATTTATATGTGCTGCATGTATATTCATATATATAATACAGCACATAGGAGACACAGTTACGGAAACTTCTAGACATAACCAAACACCTGTGAAACTGAGAAAAAAAGACAAAAAAAAAAGTCTGAAGTTTTCATTGACATTTTTCAAGGAAATAGATTCAAATTTCGAACACATTGAATACAATTCCATTTTATTTTTTACTACTTTAGATCATTACTGACAATAGCACGTGAATTATGTGTAATTTTATTATAACAAAAAACCAGACCTGCTGCTGTTGAGTGGATTCCGACTCTTAGCGACCCTATATTTTAGCAACATAACAATTTTGCTGAAGTAAATAATAATACATTTTATGAAATAAACATATTATAATTTATAAATTCAGTATTTTTTTATTATCACTCATTCAAACATTGCCTACCCATCAGTAGACCACTCAGGAGGGCACAATAATTACATCTAGTTGTCTTTGACATTTAGCTAACGTTTAGTAATAAAAATGCTGTAGGACTACACTTTTTTGTTGTTGTTGAGTTGTCAAGATAGGAAGAGAGAAGCATATTTTATCAAGCAGTTTGTTAGCTTGGTTTATATCTTCAAACTATTTGGACATACGGTGTGTGGGCTTCCATAGTCTTGCCCCAGCCCCTCAAATGTTAAAGACAGTCCTGCAGAATGCCAAGCTCTTATCTGCCGCAATGAAGTCAATATTATTTTTATCTTACCAAGGAAGAACTTTAGAAAAACAGAGATAACTTTTCCAAATTTATATATAAGTGTTAAACCTAGGATTCAAACAAGAGCACATTTGACTCCAAAAGCTGGATTTCTGCCATAACTATGCGGCCAACCCTTTGCTAGGCTATCAGCCTAGTTAAAATCAAAGCGTATGTTGGGGGAATGAGGGGAGAGAGGTAGAACAGGGCAGCACTGGGAAGTTGGGGCTGAGTGGGGAGCAGGGGCTTTGCATGTTTAACCAACCAGTGCTATCTGGAGCAGAGGAGAATCACACGGATTTGTTGAGGTCTTAAGAAGACCCAAGGAGCCCTGGTGACGCAGTGGTTAAGCACTTGGCTGTTAACCAAAAGGTGGTGGTTCAAACCCACCAGCCTCTCCGCAAGAGGAAGACGTGGCAGTCTGCTTCCGTAAAGATTACAGCCTTGGAAACCCTATGGGGCAATTCTACTCTGTCCTACGTCGTATGGCAATGGGTTTTGCTTTGGGTAAGAATACCCATGATCCTTCAGTGGTTTAACTGTCTAGGACAGTGCTGTCCAGTTGAACTAGAATGTGAGCCACATGTGTAATGTGAAATTTTCTAGTAGCCACATTTAAAAAAGGGGAAAAAAGGGGGAAATTAACTTTAATCATAAGTTTTATTTACCCAAAATATCCATCAAGTAATCAAACTAAAAAAAAATGGTAAGGAGATAACTTACTTTTTGCACTTAGTCTTAGAAATCTGGTGTCTGTTTTACACTTATGGCATAGCTTGATTTGGGCCAGCCACGTTTTGAGAGCTTCATAGATACATGTGGTGAGAGCGGCTGTCATATGGGAACTCTGTGTCTGAGTGACCTTGGAGATTTATGGCCCTCAGGGACCAGGACTTGACAAATGGATTCTCCCTGGCTCCATAGCTAGGCTGTATGGTCAGTTAGCTCTCTTCTACTGCTGGCAAGAAGTCACGTTCACAAGATGTGCTCAGCCACCTGAACTTATTTCTTAGAGAATTTGCAGCTCCTACAAGGTCACACACCAGGAGCACTGGAGCCCCAACCAAGAACGAGGTAAAACTATAGCAAGAAATCCTTGGCTCCCCAGTTCTTGAAAAGTTCTGCTGGACCCTTGCTACATGCTTGTTTTTTATAAGTCTGTGTGGGAAATAAGGGCTGAAAGGGGCCTTTTGACCAAAATGCTTTCCTGAATCAGGGACTCCCTTTTGCAGAGTCCCTAGATGATCCAAATGGTTAACAGGCTAGGCTGTTAACCAAAAGGTTGGACGTTTGAGTCCACCCAGAGGTGCCTTGAAAGAAAGGTGTGGTAATCTTCTGAAAAGTCAGCCATTGAAAACCCTATGGAGCAGTTCTACTCTGACATATAAGATGTCATTTTGAGTTGGAATCAACTTGATGCAATTGGTTAACTCTCTTTAGCTGAAGAAAATAATGCTTCCTAAGTCACATTCAACAACTCATTTCTTCTGGTTCTGGAGATAGAGAACATTTTCACAGGCAAAAGAGGAACCAGGAATTGGAATTTGGAACCTCACTGCTTAGGGGAAGAGTTCAGAATTTCTGCTCGGAACATGCCAGAGTTTGTTAGCAGTCACTCTCTTTTGGTACATTTAAATCCTCCTCCCCACACTTATGCATTTTCAGATGCACAATAATATTCCCTGGATCCTGATTTGATTTTAAAATAAATGTAATGGTCTACAGCTGTCCTTTGATGTCAGGCAGAATGGAGATCTTTATCTTGATTCCATTACTTAATAGCTGGGTGATCATAGCAAGATATTTCCTCAAATGTACAAAAAAAAGATATTTTTTCATGTGCAAAATAGGTTTTTGCCAGGATTAAAGGAAATAATGCCCATAATGCACTTCCTAAACCTACCCTATTGCTGTCGAGTCGATTCCGCCTCATAGCGACCTTACAGGACAGAGTAGAACTGCCCCATAGGGTTTCCAAGGAGCCCCTGGTGGATTTAAACTGCTGACCTTTTGGTTAGGAGCTGTAGCTCTTAACCACTATGCCACCAGGGTTTCCATAATGAAGTTGGCACAGTTAAATACGTGTTGGCTTTCACTACAATCTCTTAAGCACTGGCTTCTGACCGGTAGATCAACTGTAAGCAGATGGCTGAAGCTAGTGCTTTGTACATGGAATTAATTGCTGTTGTTAGCTGCTGTCGGGTTGGCCCACAATTCATGGTGACCCCATGCACAACAGAGCAAAATGCTGTCTGGTCCTTTGTCATCCCCATGACTGGTTCCAGATCAGATTGTTGTGATCTGTAAGGTTTTTATTGGCTGACTTTTGGAAATAGATCACCAGGCCTTTCTTCCTAATCCATTTTAATCTGGAAACTTCCCTGAAACCTGTTCAGCATCATAGCAACACGCAAATCTTCACTGACAGACGGTGGTGGCTGCATGTGAGATGCATTAGTCTGGAATGGAACCCGAGCCTCATGCATGGGAGGTGAGAATTCTACCACTGAGCCTCCAATGTCCCTGATTCCTAAGTAAGGACCTTAAAATGTTGAACATTTGGCTCCCTCCATAATCTCTCCTACACAGGGTCCATCATAACTTGCCATATTTTAATATTTTGGTCTTCTTCCTTCTCTCTTCTCTCCACTCTTCCCCTCTTCCTTTCTTTCTCTGTTCTTTCTCGCTGATGACTTAGGGATGCTGGTGCCCTCAGTGGGCATGGCTCAGCCTCCTGGAGCCAGACACTCGAGGCAACTCTCTTAAGATGCCACCTTTGCATTTTTATTTCCTTTCTTGTAGATGACTCCTATGCAATAATCTTGAGATGAGAGCTAGGAACCTTCAATCAATCTGCTTGGCTCAGTGTGAGTTTTCCATAAATATTCTCTGGCAATGGACTAGATGATGATAATTGAAGGCAGGGAGGTTCCATTTATAAAGTTGGTGCAGAGTTTACCCACCCCACCATTCTGGGAACCAGCCTGACTGCCAACCTCTTGGCGAGGCTGTGTAGACACTACTCCACAGGGACACCAAGGGGCAGAGATAATTGAAGGACAGGGGAGTGGCCGCCCTTGAGAAGACACTGTGGGAAGGGTTGTCCCAGCAAGGAGTTGTCTCAGAGAGACCGCTAGTGATTGGGAGGCTGGGCAGATGGCGCAGGAAGCAGGGCTGGGGGCCCTGAGGTCCAAGAGGGAACAAAAGATAGGGGTCAAGCATGGGGTGGTGCCCAGCGGCCAACAGCTGGGATGCAGACAGGGATCAGAGTCAGGTAGGCAGCCAGGAGCCACAATTAGAGGTCAAGGGAGCCCAGTGGTCAGAGGTCAGGATGTAACTGGGCATCCGCAATTCATCAGTTGCTTCCTTGGACAGGTGGCCTCTTATATGCTTTCTCCTAAGGAAGGAATTGATTGCACATGGCAAATTAGGGCAGGGAGGTGGGCAGAAGTATCGAACTGAGTGGTATTAGGTATGCAGCAAGGGCCAATTTTGATATTTTGGCAGAAGAACTGGTATTAGATGTTAAGGTTTGATTCAGAGGGGGTGTGGGGAAGGGAAAGAACATATACCTGAGAGTCAGACAGTCTTAGGTTTGAATCCCAGCTCTGCCATTGCCACCTGTGTGGCCTTGAACAACCCACTTATCTGAGCTTCATTTTCCACACACGTAAAATGTGGGATAATAGCTACCTCTTTGGAATGTTGTGAAGATTTAAGACAATGAAAAACTGTGAAATGGCAAGCAGACGCTCACGTATGCAATAACCGGTTTTAATGTGTTGGTTTCTTTTCACTCAGTCAGGACAAAATTGAGGAGATTTTACCAAAAAAAACACTTGTGGTACAATGGTTAAAGCGATCAACTGCTAACAAAACGGTCAGCAGTTGGAAACCACTAGTGACTCCTTGGGAGAAATATGTGGCAGTCTGCTTCCAAAGAGATTTACAGCCTTGGAAACTCTGTGGGGTCCCTATGCAGTGGATGTCTTTTTTTTGCTGAGATGGTGAGGTGGTTGCCTAGAAGGCAATCCATAAAGGTGGTATCGTTTAGACCTGAGCTGAGCAGTATGGTAGCCCCTCATCCCATGTGCCTACTGAGCACTTGAAATGTAGTTGATCTGAATGGAGATACACTGTGCTGTACGTGTGAAATATACACTGGATTTTGAAGACTTAATATGAAAAAAATGTAAACTATCTCATAAATAATTTTTTACATTGATTACATGTTGAAATGATAATATTTGGGTATATTGGATTAAATGAAATATATCACTCAATTAATCTTACCTGTTTCCTCTTACCTTTTTAATATGGCTACTAGAAAATTTACAATGACAGATGTGATTCACATTATATGGCTATTGGGCAGTGATGCTTTATAGCAAAATTCAGATGGTGAAGAGAGTGAGTTATTAACACTGAGGCCTGGACTTAACCTTCACTCCTAACCACTGTCAGTCTCTATAAAATTTAGGTTGTGAGCATATTCCCCCCATGATACCCCCAAAGACTTCTAAGTTGCAGCTGTTCAAATGGGTTGGCCAATCCATCCCCAAAATTTTTACAAAGCTGACCAATTTTTGGCCACTCTTCAGAAGGGCACTTGGAAATCTAGAATGCTTGGAGAGATGTTGCCCTGTTTCACACCACAATTTATAATGGATCTGCTCAGTCTTGGGTGGGGGTGTGGCTCTGTTCTACTGTAGTGGTGGACAGGAAGTACAGGATGGTGGGATCTGGGACAAGAGTGTAAATGAGCCCCTTGCCTTCAATCCCCATGCTAGTTTCATGCTGCTTCATCAAGACCTTGCATGCAAGTGTGTGGACACTCAGCCTACGTGTTCTAGCTTCATCCATCCCCTCCAAACAAGCACCCCTCCAAAAACACACCCAAATCTGTTATCGTCGAGTCACTTCCGACTTATGTTGACCCCATGTGTTACAGAGTAGAACTGTGCTCCACAGGGCTTTCTTGGCTAAAATCTTTAGGGAAGCAGGTTGCCAGAGCTTTCTTCTATGGCACTGCTGGGTGGGTTTGAACTTAGTAGCCAAACACAAAGCTTTTGCATCACCACACAGGCCCAGGGGTGCACGTATTGTCAGTTTGGTATGTCCTTGGGGGGACGGCCTTGAAGAGGAAGCTCTTACAGACCTGGACTCAGTCTTGGAGCTGTTTGGGCTGGGACTTTCAGGCACTTGGCCCTGGGACTTCTCTCTCACTGGGAATGAGCAGGGCTGGAGGAAGGCCAGAGCAAGTGGGGCAGAGGCCAAGGACTGAAAGGTGACCTGCAGGAGGGCTGGGTGACTCTATTGCTCATAGCTTAGCTTCCAGCATCATAGCAACACAAGCCACCACACTATGACAAACGACAGACAGATACGTCTGTATCTGTATCTACATTTTATGCTTATTTCTGTCATCCTCCTCTAGACAGAGAGGTTTTATCTGTCTTGCTCACCGCTCTTTCCTGCCTCTAGGATAGTGAGTGGCACGTAGTAGGAACAGCAGCAACACACCACCTGTCCTTTATTGAGCATTTACTCTATGCTGGGCAATGGCTACCTAGGTCCAGGCGGTGTTTCCAGTCAGGCCATCCGTAGTTTCCACATAAAAGTGTTTTCCCCATTGGAAGGCTTCTGGTCTGGGCTTAGGAGGGTCAAGACATTTGTCCTCATACAAGAGATGAAACCTGGCCAATAGGAACCTGTAGGAATATGTAGGACTCGGTGTGGGGTAAATCTGTCACTTCTTAAGGGTCAGATGGTGGACTTGGTATTCCAAGAGCAGGTGCTCTCGGGAGCTGCTCCCCTGCACCTGCAGCATCAGGGCAGTGTTGTAAGGCTGCTCACCCACTCAGGGGTTGTCCATGTGCGTGCTGCAGACATGTGTGTGTCAGCGTGTGCTCCAGTGCACAGAGGCTCCTCCAGCATATCCCTTCTTCTCCTGGAGACCCGGCACACTTCCTTGGCCTGAAATGTCTCTGCCTAGCCAGACGGTCAGCCTTTTCTGGGGTTTTCCTGCCTGAACTTCCAGGACATCCTTCTGCTTCTAGTTCTGGTCTGTCTACGACTGAGAGCCCACCACATGCCAGGCACCACGTTATGTGTATCAGTGCATTTAATCTCTACAGAGAGATCAAGTAACCTGGCCATGTCACACAGCATAGCCCGTGCCCTTGGCCGCTGTGCAGCTGTGCCTCACCTTGTGTGAAGTAGTGCTCCTTCTTCTGGCCTCCCTGGCCTCCCTCCCCCACCTCCTCCACCCACCTTCTCCAGGCACTTCTCTCTTTGTTCTCTTCTTCATCTATGGGCCCCTGGGATCTTAAGGCTAAGTGGGATGGAGTGGGGCGAGGAAGTTATGGCAAAGATCAGCCAACAGTCCCCTCGTCATGAAGAGAAGGAGGGAGACAGGGACATGGTTGTTTCTTAATTTCTGTGTAGGGAAACTTTTGGCTTCATTGTGACCTGAGGTGGAAACAAGCCTAATTGAGCTCATGTGTGTGTGTCTGTGTGTGTGTGTCTGTAAGTGTTTGTATGTGTGTCTTTGTGTGTCTGTGTGTGTGTCTTTGTGTGTCTGTGTGTGTGTCTGTGCATCTGTGTGTGTCTGTGAGTGTGTGTCTATGTGTCTGTATGTGTGTGTTTGTGTGTAGGGGTAGGATCTAGTGCTTTCTATCAGCAGACACTGCACAAGCTGCTCTATGCTGGGAGAAGCAACTGCACCATGAGGAGTTTGGATCAATTTGGGGAAATAAGACTTGGGTTTGAATCCTGCTCAACCTGCTGTGGAAACTTAGGCAGGTGACTGTAAGCTTTAGTTTTCTCATCTGTAATCTGGCAATGAATACAACCTAGGTGGTATTAGTTACCTAGTGCTGCTATAATAAAAAAATACCACAAGTGGATGGTCTTAAAGAACAGTGTCTTAGTCAGCTAGTGCTGCTCTAACAGAAATACCACAAGTGGATGGCCTTAACAAAGAGAAATTTATTTCTTCACAGTAAAGTAGGCTAAAAGCCCAAATTCAGGGCATCAGCTTCAGGGGAAGCCTTTCTCTCTCTGTCGGCCTTCTCATCAATCTTCCCCTGAACTAGGAGCTTCTCTACACAGGGACCCCGGATCCAAAGGACACACTCTGCTCCCAGCACTGCCGTACTGTTCGCTCCCCTTTCCTTTGTATCTCTTGAGAGATAAAAGGTGGTGCAGGCCACACCCCAGGGAAACTCCTTTTACCCTTTACATTGGGTCAGGGATGTGACCTGGGTAAGGGTGTTACAATCCCACCCTAATCCTCTTTAACATAAAATTACAATCACAAAATGGAGGACAACCACACAACACTGGGAATCATGGCCCAGCCAAATCGATACACACATTCTTTGGGGGACATAATTCAATCCGTGACAAACAAGAATTTATTTTCTTATAGTTCAGGAGGCTAGAAGTCCGAATTCACGACGTGGCTTTAGAGGAAAGTCCTTCTTTGTCTCTCTCAGCTTCTACTAGCTCCAGCAATCCTTGGTGTTCCTGGGCTTGGAGACTCACATGTCCCCATTGTGACGTGATGTGGTATCTCTACCCCACCCCCTCGCCATGTGCGGCTGTGTTTCTGTTCTGCTCTTTTTATGAGACATGTTAACTTGACTGTACTAGGCCCAAAATGTAGTCACTTGCCCTGAGCCCCAAGCCAGCAAATCAAAACTTAAGTTTCTATTTCTTGTAAATAACCTAACCTTTCCTGAAGATGAAATCCAAGTCAATCAATTGACTCTTCTGGAAACAGAAACCTGAACTAGCCAATCAGAACTTGCCTGCTCAGTTTAACGTAGTTCAAAATCTCCCCTTAATCCCAAATAAGGAAAGAAAATGCCCGCCAGCCAATCTGAAATTTGCCTAGTATGGCTTCCTTACTCCTGTGTGTCTGAGCTTACAAAAATCCTTCCATGTTGTACTGCTTTTGGGAGCTCTTGTCTGACTTTCAGATCAGATGTACATCCTCCCCCCATTAATGAATTGCAAAAAAATAAAGCTCATGAGTTCATACACAAATTTAACATTGTGGGAATTTTTGTTTTAACAGACATCATTCAGAAGTGGTTTTGTTTAAGATCTACCCTACTCTGTATGAGTTTATTAACATAACAAAAGAAAACCCCAATTTCTGAACAGGGTCACATTCACAGGTACAGGTGTTAGTACATTAGCATAACAGCTGAATCCATAACATAGGAATACTTTGAAGACAGGTTGATTTGCATTGGTAAAGCCTGAAGCACAGTCCTGGGGGCTTGGAAGGTGCTTGCCATGGACATCTGTTGTATTTGCCTGGCCAGAATCCATTCTCCCTCTTAGAACACCATATTAATTTTCCTTTGGAATTCCCACTCCCCCTCCCTCCTGCTCCAGAGGTGGGCACATGACTATGGTCTGGTCAGTCAGAGTCACAGAATTTGGTTCATGGCTGGGCATGTGACCCAATTCAGGCCAATGGAACACAATTCTGAGACTTTTTCTGGAACTACATGGGCAGAGGAAACTGGCCCTAGAGCTGCTGATGCCATCTTGGACCCACATGGGTAGACCCTGCCTGAGAACAAAGCCTACACAAAGGAGGAAAGACAAAGTTGGACAGATACCTATATATCTATATCTCAATATCTCTATATCTGCATTTCTATCTACAGGAGAAAGATACATAACCTAATGGCATTCTTGAGCCTTGGATTCAGCTGGGGTTGTAACAAGATGCATCTCTGCATTTCCCCATTACATGGGCCAACAAACTCTCTCTTTTACCAGGCCAGCCACTTGCAATGGGAAGCATCTGGATGGATTCAGGGCTCAATATATATTATTGAAAGAGTGAATTTTTGAAGTGTTTTCAATTTTTATTATTATCAACAATAACGTTAACACCATTTACCATGTATCTAGTACTTCAAATGTGTCAGATCCTCTCTTAAGTGCTGTATGTGCCTGATCTCATTTAATCCACACAATATCCCTGGAGGTAGGTCCTACTATAATCTCATTTTACAGATGAAAAAATGGGAGACAGAGAGGTATATTACTTGCCCCAAGTCACTGAGATAATAGGTGGTGGAGCCAATGTATCAACAGTCTAGATTGCTAAGCCACTTTCATGACCACTGCGTATATTATCTGTGTAATGCAGGATATTGTTCAGAAATTGCAGAATATGATGTTTTTATTTATCGATGTGAAGAAATATATTTCTTTTCCCTGAAGAACCCTATTTCAGAAAACTGGCAAGAGGCCCAGGGTCCAGTCTTGGGTCTGTTACTAACACTTTGGGTGGTTGTTGTTGTTAACCATTATTGACTCAGCACCCTGACTCACGGCAACCCCATGTACAACGGGATCAGACCATCGTGATCCATAGGGTTTCCACTGACTGATTTCAGAAGTAGCTCTCCAGGCATTTCTTCCTAGTCTGTATTAGTCTGGAAGCTCTGATGAGACCTGTTCAGCATCATAGCAACACGCAAATCTTCACTGATAGACAGATGGTGGCTGTGCTTGAGGTGCATTGGCCAGGAATCAAAGCCAAGTGTCCTGCATGGAAGGCGAAAATTCTATCACTGAACCACAAATGCCCTCACACTTTGAGTAGCCCTTGTCAATAATTTCCCTTTCTGGGCTCAGTTTACCCACTTGTAAGAGAGGGCGTTGTACTTGTCAATAGCGCCCAAGAAGATAAAATGCTTACGAATAAATCTAACCAGAGACTTAAAAGACCTATATGAAGAAAACTACAAGACACTACTGCAAGAAATTAAAAGAGACCTACATAAGTGGAAAAACATACCTTGCTCATGGAAAGGAAGACTGAACATTGTGAAAATGTCAATTCTACCCAAAGTGGTATACAGATATAATGCAATCCCAATCCAACTTCCAATGGCATTTTTTAATGAGATGGAGAAACAAATCACCAACTTCATATGGAAAGGGAAGAGGCCCGGATAAGTGAAGCATTAGTCAAGAAGAAGAACAAAGTGGGAGGCCTCACACTACCTGATTTTAGAACCTATTATACCACCACGGTAGTCAAAACAGCCTGGTAAAACAGATACATGGCCCAATGGAACAGAATTCAGAATCCAGACGTAAATTCATCCACCTATGAGCAAGCTGATATTTGACAAAGGCCCAAAGTCTGTTAAATGGGAGAATACAGTCTCTTTAACAAATGGTGCTGGCATAACTGAAGATCCACCGCAAAAAGATGAAACAAGACCTCTACCTCATACCAAGCACAAAAACTGACTCAAAATGGATCAAAGACCTAAATATAAAATCTAAAATGATAAAGATCATGGAAGAAAAAGTAGGGACAATGCCAGAAACCCTAACATGGCATAAACAGAATACAAACCATAAGTAACAATGCACAAACACCAGAAGAGAAACTAGATAACTGGGAGCTCCTAAAAATCGAACACTTATGCTCAGCAAAGGACTTCACCAAAAGAGTAAAAAGACAGCCTACAGACTGGGAAAAAAATTTTGGCTACCACAAATCTGATCTGTGTCTAATCTATAAAATCTACAATACACTGCAAAACTTCAACCACAAAAAGACAAATAACCCTATTAAAAAATGGGCAAAGGATGTGAACAGACACTTTACCAAAGAAGACGTTCAGGTGACTAACAGATACATGAGGAAATGCTCATGATCATTAGCCATTAGAAAAATGCAAATCAAAACTACAGTGAGATACCATCTCGTCCCAACAAGGCTAGTATTAATCCAAAAAACACAAAATAATAAATGTTGGAGAGGTCGTGGAGAGACTGTAACACTTACAGACTGCTAGTGGGAATGTAAAATGGTATAACCACTTTGGAAATTGATTTGGCGCTTCTTTTAAAAGCTAGAAATAAAAGTACCATACGATCCAGCAATCCCACTCCTTGGAATATATCCTAGAGAAATAAGAGCTGTCACACAAATAGATATATGCACATCCATGTTCATTGCAGCACTGATCACAATAGCAAAAAGATGGAAACAACCTAGGTGCCCATCAATGGACAAATAGATAAAAAAAAATATGGTATATCCACACAGTGGAATACTACACAACAATAAAGAACAATGATGAATCCGTGAAACATCTCATAACATGGATGAATCTAGAAGGCATTAGGCTGAATGAAATTAGTCAGTCACAAAATGACAAATATTGTATGAGACCACTATTATAAGAACTCAAGAAAAGGTTGAAACACAGAAGAAAATATTCTTTGATGGTTACGAGGGTGGGGAGGGAGGGAGAGGGGAATTCACGAACTAGATAGTAGACAAGAACTATCTTAGGTAAAGGGAAGGACAACACACAATACAGAGGAAGTCAGCATAACTGGACTAAACCGAAAGCTAAGAAGTTTCCTGAATACAACCAAACACTTTCAGGGACAGAGTAGCAGAGGCGGGGGTCTGGGGACCATGGTTTCAGGGGACATCTAGGTCAACTGGCATAACAAAGTTTATTAAGAAAATGTTCTGCATCCCACTTAGGTGAGTGGCGTCTGGAGTCTTAAAAGCTAGTGAGCGGCCATCTAAGATGCATCAGTTGGTCCCAACCCACCTGGAGCAAAGGAAAATGAAGAACACCAAAGACACAAGGAAAATATTAGCCCAAGAGGCAGAAAAGCCACTTAAACCAGAGACTGCATCAGCCTGAAACCAGAAGAACTAGATGGTGTCTGGATACCACCAATGACTACCCTGACAGGGAACACAACAGAGACTCCCTGATGGAGCAGGAGAAAAGTACGGTGCAGAACTCAAATTATAGTAAAAAGACCAGACTTAATGATCTGACTGAGACTGGAGGGACCCTGGAAGACATGATCCCTGGACTCTCTGTTAGCCCAAATTTAGTTTCTGGAAGCCAACTCTTCAAAGATTAGACTGGACTATAAGACATAAAGTGATACTCGTGAAGAGTATGCTTCTTAGCTCAAGCAGATACATGAGACTAAATGGGCAGCTCCTGTCTGGAAGTGAGATGGGAAGGCAGAAAGGGACAGAAGCTGGATGAATGGACACAGGAAATCCAGGGTGGAAAGGAGGAGTGTGCCGTCACATTATAGGGAGAGCAACTAGAGTCACAAAACAATGTGCCTATAAATTTGTGTATGAGAAACTAACTTTAACTGTAAACTTTCACTTCAAGCATAATTTAAAAAAAAGAGAGAGGAGCGAGAGGGGTTGTACTTGGAATAATTTTGGGGCCCTCTGTGTAAAACACTCTTGCCTCCTTCAGGGGAACTTATGGCCCCAGAAACAGGCTGCTGTGGAAAGTATCCTGGTGGTTCCCCTCCAGACCTTTCCTCCTTGGGCTGAGTGGCCCTATCCCTGCTTCTGTTGGTGTCTGACCCACTCTTAGGCAACTCTGTGCAGTCCAGCATGCACAGAGCCAAATGTCCAACAGCCCTGGACACGGCCTGACAAACCCATTGCCCATCACTGATTAGCAGAGCTGTGTCTCCTGATTCAGATTCTGGGGAGAGAGCATGAGCGGGCGGCTGGCAGGAGCTGAGTCAGACCCCATCTCTTGGTGTCATTAATCAGCTATGACCGAGGAGTGGAGTCATTTGGCTTGCCATTGGCTCAGCAGGTGTTTTGGGGGCAGATCTCCTGAGAAAGGCCCCATGGGGGGAGAGGAGAAGAGGAGGTGGGGGCTGTAGGGCGACACAGACACTGACTGATGGTCCATTCCAGCTCCAGGCCAACATGCTGGAATGACGTGCACCTCGCTGTTGTTGCTGTTTATTTGGTCTGTGGAGACTATGCAAACCAAAAGGCGTTACACCCCGCGTCAAGAGTGCCCATGCTGATCGAGATAAGTGTGAAGGGCTGGAGGGAACACTATTCTGAGAACAAACACATCAAGAATAAGAAGGCTGTTTTCCTTTCACTAATGACCCTAAAATTTACTCAGTGATCCAGAAACTCCAAAAGCAAAGCCATCAGTCACAATGTTGTCAGGGTGAAAAAGAAAGAGAAAGCCATGTGTATCATTTTGGAACTGTTTTCTCACAAGTGCCCATTTTGCACGCCTGAGTGCCTGGGCCTAGCTGCTTGGTTTAATTACTGCTTGCCCCATTAAGTCAGGTTCACGACCAGCACACCTGCGTGTCCGGGCAGGGCCTGCGCTAAGCCAAGGCGAGGATGGCCCTCTTTTCATCTGTGTACGGGGGCTGGGGCCTCCTCACGGTGGGCACAGTGGAAGGAACCATCATCCTGTAGTTTTGAGGGCAGCAGAGTATAGCCTTCAACGGGGACCCAGAAAGGGCACAACATCGCTTGTAGGACACCTCTAGGTCAAGAATGAAAAGGAGAAGGAACATGTTAAAACAGAATGGTGGGGCTCAAGGACACATCCCCTGAATGGGTGGGGCCTGCTTGGGTGTGAGCACGTCCTTGATTTCTAGGTAATAATTTACAGCATTATATGCAATTATTGGGTTACTTGTTTGTCTCTCCTCCTAGACTATAACTTCATGGAGAACAAGGCTCTTGTTCTGACTTTGCAATAATAGTAATAACAATAATGAGGACGATGATAAAGTTTTTATTTATTGATTACCTACTGTCGTGGGCCCCTAAAGATATCAGATCCTAATCCCTAGAACCAGTGAATGTTCAAACAACCAGACTGCTCCTTGGAAGTGAGGATGGCAAGACTTTGGCTTGTTTGCTTTGGACATGTCATCAGGAAAGACCAATTGCTGGCAGACACCAGAAGACAGAAGAGGCAAGGAATGGATTCTCCCCTTGTCATGGGTTGAATTATGTGCCCCCAAAAATGTGCGTATCTGTTTGGCTGGGCCATGATTCCGAGTATCGTGTGGTTGTCCTCCGTTTTGTGATTGTAATTTTATGTTAAAGAGGATTAGGGTGGGACTGTATAACACTCTTACTAAGGTCACATCCCTGATCCAATGTAAAGGAAGTTTCCCTAGGGTGTGGCCTGCACCACTTTTTATCTTACAAGAGATAAAAGGAAAGGGAAGCAAGCAGACAATTGGGGGACCTCATACCACCAAGAAAGCAGTGCCGAGAGCAGAGCACATCTTTTGGACCCAGGGTTCCTGAGCAGAGAAGCTCCCAGACCAAGGGAAGACTGATGACAAGGACCTTCCTCCAGAGCTGACAGAGTGAGAAAGACTTCCTCTGGAGCCAGCACCCTGACTTTGGACTTCCAGCCTACTGGACTGTGAGGAAATAAATTTCTCTTTGTTAAAGCCATCCACTTGCGTATTTCTGTTAGAGCAGCACTAGATGACTAAGATACCCCTAGAGCCTCTGAAGAAAATGATCTCAAACTTTTGGTCTCCAGAACTGTGAGAGAATAAATTTCTGTTGTTTTAAGCCATCAAAATTGAACTAAATTCTAGAAAACCCTGTTGTTGTTGCTAGTTACCGTCGAGTCAGCCCTGACTCATGGGGACTTTATGTATTACCGAAAGAAATGCTGTCCAGTTCTCTGCCATCACACGATCGTTGGTATGTTTAAGTCCATGGTTTCAGCTACTGTGTCAATCCACCTCATTGAGGGTTTCCTTCATTTTCACTGACCCTCTACTTCACCAATCATAACGTCCTTTTCCAGTAACTGCTCTTTCCTGATGATGGCCTTGTCATCCTCACTTCTAAGGAGCATTATGGTTGTACTTCTTCTAAGACTGCTTTGTTTGCTCTTCAGGCAGTCCACGGTATATTCAATATTCTTTGCCAACACCATGTAGGAAACTTTAAAACTCAGTTCTCTGACCTTTCGCTATTTAAAATCTCACACACAGGCTTAGATGACTTCAATTCCATTGAATTCAGTTTGGTTCCATGAACACTGACTCCATGCCCCTATGGGAAGGGCACTGAGCTGCTCTCAAAATAAGTGCACTCAGCCCAGCAAAAGGGGAAGATCCCCCGGTAAGGGCAACACAAACCTGCTTACAAGGCGACCAAGTGGCACACACAGTGAGATCAGGGCTGGCAGAAGGAGAGTGGAGGCGAGGCAAGGCTTCTCAGGAAGTAATCAGCTGAGTTTTGAAGGATGAATAGGTGCTTGCCTGATAGGGGGAAGGTAGGAAGGGTTTTTTCAGCACAGAAACAGCCTTTAAAAGAGGAGGAGAGGCAACACCGCTTGTGGGGAGGACTGGAGAACAATTTAATAGCATTATGTGAAAACTGTTCTGTTGTTTTCCAAAAGTTGCCAGAATTAGGACTATTTGAGAAGAATGTAGGTCAGAGTATTTACGAGAAGACTTCCTGGATAATATCGGCCTCAGCTAATCGAGAAGTATTTTTTTATCCCCCAATGGCTAATGCTAGCATAGAGTTACCTTTTTTGCAATTCCCCCACCTGCTCTTTTTTTTTTTTTTTTTTCCACAAATAGTGTTATAAGGAGGTTCATTTATTTTTTTAAAAAGTGTTTTGATAGCTTCTGGGATGTGCCCACTGTGGAGTGGGTGTCGGTTCATTCTGCAGAGCTGAAACCCGTCAAGATCCTTGCCAGTCCAGCTGGAGAGTCCAAACCTAAGCAGATAATTACAGTGCCCGAGGCCCAGGTCTGAGCAGAGGGGCCCAGAGGCCTAATAGGGTGCCTGAGGCTGGTGGTATTCACAGAACTACACAGAATCTTCCAAGTCCTTCTGCTTACTTAGATCTAATTTACATGCTAATTGCTTTACCTACTCACCATGTCACTTTTTGGAGAAAGAAGGCAGTGGCTTAAATGAGTGGGAGGTGACATTTATTAAGTACCGACCAGCCAGTTGCTGTCCGACTGTTAACTCATGGTGACCCCGTGCATGTGTCGGAGTAGAATTATGCTCCTTAACGTTTTCAATTGTTGATTTTTCAGAAGTAATTTGCCAGGCTTTTTTTTTGTGGCACCTCTGCATGGACTCCAACCTTTAATCTTTCCATTAGCAGCCGAGCACACTAACAGTTTGCACCACCCAGGGACTCCTAAGTATCAAAATTAGGGTCTTTCGGCAGTTAGTATTTTATTTCAAGCTCGGTTTGGAGGGTATTGCTAGACCCATTTTCCAGAAGAGGAAAACGAGACTCAGAGAGGTTACGTGCCTTGCCCAAGGCCACACAGCTAGTAAGTGGGCCATCCAGGATTTCAACCTAAGCTGGAATGACTGGAAAGCCCATCTCTTATTGTAAAGCTGGCCTTGGTTCCAAGCCTGCCCTGCCTAGGGCTGTAGCCACTGGCCCCATGTGACCACAGAAACTGAAGTGGGGCTGGTGTGACTGAACTGAATTTTTTTAATTTTAATTAATTTAAATTTAAAATTAAAAACTGATACTCCATTCAGTTATACAACTGGGTATGTGAATGTACTCTTCCAACTGTAAATTTTACGAACTCTAATGTACAGAGCAAATATTTCTAATGCAGATTTACTGTCCATATTGAGATGTACTGTAAGGGAAAAATATGCACCAGATTTCAAAGTCATATTGGTTATATGTTGAAATGATCACACTTCGGATCTACTAAGTCAAAATATATTTTTAAGATTAATCTTACCTGTTTCTCCTTACTTTTTCAGTTTGGCTATGAGAAAATTTTAAATTAAGTATGCGGCCCACATTATATGTCTAACGGGCAGTGCTGCCCTAAGCCTCAGTTTTGAACACACAAATGAACTTGGTTAGTTTATCAGGGGTCACTCTGTATGCAGAACAAGGTAGTAATAAAACACATTCCAGAAATACATTTTTCTCTCTCTCAGCTGGCCTCTCTAGTTCTCAAGTCATCAGAATTGGGGAGGCCTATTTTGTACACTGAGGGGGCAACGGTGGTTCAGTTGTAGAATTCTTACCTTCCACGTGGGAGACCTGGGTTTGATTCCCCGCAAGGCACCTCGTGTGCAGCCACGGACTATCTATCAGTGGAGGCTTTCATGTGGCTATGATGCTGAACAAGTTTCAGCAGAGCTTCCAGACTAAGACAGACTAGGAAGAAAGGTCTGGCCATCTACTTCTGAAAATAAGCCTGTGAAAACCGATGGATCACAACAGTTCAGTCCCCAACAGGTCAAGGTGATGGCGCAGGACCAGGTAGTGTTTCCCTCTATTTGTGCATGGGGTCGCCATGAGTCAGGGATTGACTCAATGGCAACCAACAAGAGTTATTGTACACTGGCTGGCACCATTTCACGTGAGTTTTTTCAAGGTGGACTAATACAAGGCCAGAAGTCTATGGCACCAAGTGCAGAGCAAATTAGGGGACTGATCGGACTAGTGAAGACAGAGTAGTGGGGAGGAGAGAGAGTGACACTGACAACTCTGCTCATGGCCCTAGAGACAGTTTTTTGTAGATGGTTTCAAAAACCAGATCATCCACGCTCACACACGCACAAGAGCCCAAATCAAAAGCGGTGCAGCCCCTTGGCTCTAAGAGCATAACTGATACCATAAACAATTTAGACTTCATCATCCACTTGATTTCAGGGCTTTTAGCCCGAAGAGCCATGGTGGTGCAGTGTTTGAAGCACTCAGCTCTAACCCAAAGGTCAACAGTTTGAACCCACCAGCTACTCCACGGGAGAAAGATGTGGCAGTCTGCTTTCATAAAGATTAACAGCCTCGGAAACCTTATATGACAGTTCCACTCTGTCCCGTAGGGTTGCTATAAGTCGGAATCGACTCGGCGGCAGTGGGTTTAGTGGTTTTCTATTATTACAAAGGTTCTCTGTCTGATTTTTCCATTACTACTCTGTTTCAGTATTTGAAGTCTGGATTCTCCTTTCATACCAAGCTTTACTGATGGAGTAATATAGATGTATTCGAGGGGAGCTGAGGAAATGAGATGTGGTAAACCTCAAAGTTAATGAGAAAGCCCAAATGATATTGAGTGAGAGTGCAGTTATTGTGATAATTTGACGAAAAGAAAAGAATTGTGGCTGGTATCATTCTGATTTCTTTTTGATGCTGTTTTTAGTATTTTCCTGAGGTGCCTGCCTCTTCAGCATTATTAAATCTGTTACTCAGGATCTTGATGTCTGTACTTTAATAGTTTTTCTTCTGAGGCTAGAGAGAGAGAGGGACTGGCTTGTGAATTTGTGGTTAAGGGTGATGAAAGGCACAAATGGTTTACTCTCCTCTACTAATTTAAAGGTTGGCAGTTTGAACTCACTCCACTCAGGGATGTCATGGAAGAAAGGCCTGGTGATAGGCTTCCATAAAGATTACAGCTAAGAAAACCTTGTGGAGCACAGTTCTACTCTGCAACACAGTTCTACTCTGTCTCCATGAGTCAGAATTGACTTAATGGCAATGGGTTTTTTGATTTGGGGTGACTTTAGTCATTCAACATTATTTGATTTAATATTTATAATTCCAACTATTTATTTGTGAAGTACCCCCAAAGGGCCTTAGCACATGAAGGGTATTTTCAGAGGCAAAATTTGACCACTGTGTAGAGTAAGACAGGCATGAAGGAGCTAGTGAGCAAACTTTGTAACAGCCACAGCTCTCTTTGGTCATGGGATTTTTGCTCATTTTGGAGTACATAATAATTTTCATCAAGGGTTTAAGAGGCTACTTAAATGTTTTAGCTATACTTTCTGCATTTAATGGGGGCATTGTATGTCATGACGGTGTTCAGAAATTTGGGGGTTATCAAATGTCTCAGAAGACCCTTGAGAATGTCCATATCAGTTGGAATTGGAAGCTTCTGGGAAACTCTGGGCTGATGGGTTTCTACCAAGCTCTAGAAGACTCCATAGAAGCTGTGGGCCAAGTTCGGGAAACCTGTTTCACAGAATGAACCTGAGCTGGACAGGGAATGAGAAAATGAGAAGGTGTTGAGGTTAGGCTTGTGTGGATGAGGCCTCAGTCAAGGCGTTAGCTGTTCTAGTTCTAGTGTTAGTTCTAGCTCTAGTTCTGCCGCCATCCTCACCATCTCTGGCAGGGTTTTGGGCTGGGTATTGCCTTAGACTGGCCTTGTTTGAAAGGGCAAGAAGCTCTCTTCTGTCTTCTGTCTACTAGCCATTTCTCATTTTTTGTCACAGCAAGTCCCTCCTTCCTGCTCTGTAGGCCTGCATGGTTTACCATTTCCAGGCCTTCATCATTCTGCTTGCTCATTTGTTCAGTTTGTTTATTCATTCATTTATTCATTCAGCCATTATTTATTCATTTCCTACCATGGAGCAGCTACTTGGTCTGATTCCCCAGGACATCTAAGACGTTTCTTGCAACGTCCAGTTCTGAGTCTAGATTCATTTATTCATTTAGTAAATACTTTTAATTCAACAGACAAACACCTACTGTGTGCCAGGCCCCACATGAGGTTTTGGGTTCTCCACCAGGTATTGATTAGGTTTTATCCTTCTTTTTTCACTTCCCTAGGTACTGTGTCCTTTTGATAGTTCCCAGAACATCAATTAGTCAACCAGTCTTTAAATATGATTATTTTGCCTTAAATCTTTTGGGAAAGGCTTGTGTACTCATTACAAAGATACATTGCATTAAAACACAGTATAAACATGGACGCAAAAAAATGGAAAGGAATAGCAAACTAGGAGGAAAAGATACAGTGAAGCCAGAGGAATGGTTCTTACACGAAATACTTCTGGGTATTTGTCTAGAGACAAATCAAAACTTTTGCTCTGTGTTTTTCTGATAGTCAACACAAAGAGGAAATCACGATTATCTATACTGCAAATTTCATGAGAATATTTATACTCCGGCAGCTCAGGAGAGGTACAAATACTCCTGGCACAAATGTAGATTCTTCTAAAGGGTCATAGAGTCCTCACTCCAAGAACAACTTAATTAAACCAGGCTCACAAGAAGTACAGGGATGGGGTTCCTATACAGGACAATTTGTCTTGCATCCTTCATGCACGCTGAGGGTACACCATCTAAGACCTGATCAGAAAAGGCAAGTTGACTTGGTACCAAAACAAGGAGGCCCAGGCAGACAGCCATCTGGTCTTTGACTTACTCTGAAGGTACCATGTAAGCATATCTGAAGCAGGAGTAGTCTAAACTCAAATGCCTTTGGGATGTGGCAAGTAATGACTGTGTCTGTGCCTAGCATGTAACAGTAGGGAGTGGTGGGCCCATGGGGATTTGGTGGGGAGTACCAGATCTCGTAAAGGCATTAGGATTATACTAAAAAATGCTGTAAAGGCCAAACTAAACACTCCTGAGAACTAGTAACTGGACCAGCCTTGGGCTGTGACTTCTGATCTAGAAAAAGAAACGGATTGAATTATTCAGGCAAGTTTCCATAAATACTGATTTTTATGGCTGAGATTTTGATAAATATTGGACAGAAAGAGTTAAAATCTTGCTCTTTGAAAAGTTCTAAGAAATAAGAGTAAGTCCTTGCAAATGAAGAGTGGGTCATTGTACATACTGGGATGACACATGTTCCTGGCATGGTGCTATGCTCTGGAGTTATACATCACAATAGAATGTAACCTCTGCTTTCATGGGGCTTCAAGACAGACACACAATAAATGAATAAAATAAAATGAGATATATACAATAAGTACAGTATGTATGGGGTGCATAGGGGAGGGGGAGAATAGCACCAAAATATTTGTCCTGGAGGTCAGGGGTCAGGGGACAAGGATCAAGCACAGACTTCACCCAGAAGGAAAGATGAAGGCACCTGGTCATGGTAAAAGACACCCTCAACACTGCATAAGTTGTTTCCTCTTGCTTCCCTGGGTGCCCAGCAATGGGGAGGCATGACTGAGGAAAAGCTACCTTGTGGCTGCCCAAAGGCACCTCGACGTAAGACCTGTCTAAAGCAGTCGGGGCGAGCCTGATAGGTGAATGGGCCTCTAGGGAAGCCAGGAGCCATCCACCTGGAGGGTCGGGGTGATGCCTTTCCCCTTCTCCATTTTCATGCCCTCCGTCCTTCTTTTTCTTCCTCTACCACAGCACACACCTTGCAAAAGTGAGCTAAGTAATAATCTGAGGACAACAGGATGGTCACTGTACCCACCGCTGACACCGGGGCCCCAGCAGGTCTCAGGATAAGCACAGTGCAGCCTCAGGAATCCTCAGATGGACGACAGACCATTTCCTATCGCCTATGATTGAAATTGCGCGAAGAACTGTCAGGAGCAAAGTCAGAGATTCTGCGCTGCCCTGCAGACACCAACCCCAGGTGGTCCTGGTGGAAACGCAGCACTAAGGACAGGCAGGGGAGGCTCAGTTCCACTCAGGTGTGGCTTTCACCGCACAGGACTGTCTGTGGACATTAGCCTTTCTCTTCGGCTGCCCAGCATCTGAATTCAGGCTCTGCTGGGTTTGGGGACCTCCCCACCTTACAGGTCAGAGCCTACTTCCCATAATAGAAGCTGGAAATGCCAGATTTTCACAATTCCCATTTAACCTCTCTGTTTTTGCTTTGCTTCTCTAAGATGGGAGTAATACCTGCTGCATCTACCTCATGATTAAAGCGAACGCCAAACAAATTATGATACCAGAAAATGATTTGAAAACGTGTAAAATTCAATATGAATAGAATGGGTTTCTATTACTCTGATGAAACCTACCATCTGATTGTCACTGATCCACCCTGATCCCCAGAGACCCTCAACTTGGGGGCCGGAGCTCATATTCATTTGATGTGATGGTTAGTTGTGCTGAGAGGAAGAATGGGGAAGACAGTCGGGAAGAATAAAGAAAAAAAATCTAAAATTCAAAGAACTTGAAAGTTTCGCAAGGCATCACTGTTCCTGTGAGGCCAAAAGGGAATCTAAGACCCCATCTTGAAATCTGGACTTGTCTTGTTTCATGTGCCAAAAACTTTCAGAACACTTAAATCCATCAGGACCACAACGTGCCATGAGCAAAATTTTAAGAGCTTGTGCATGTATCTCCCTCACCCCTTCTCACTCTCTTCTCTTACCAGCCACATGCCCAACTTGAGAAACAGCTGTCAACTTTTCCTTGTTCAGTTTCAAGGCGTGCCAGTGTGAGAAAGTCACACTCAAGGAGCTCAGAGGGCACAGAGGAAAGGCAGTTAGGGCGTTGGCAGGAGGAGATGTCTGAGCTGAGGACTGGCCAAGACGGATGAGAAAATGGTTCATGGTCAAGGAAGAGCTTCAGCAAAAGTACAGGGGTGTGCAGCCCTGTGTTATGCGCTGAGAACAACAATTAGTTATTTAGAATTGTTGGGGTTTAAGTTGTGAGGATGAGGCAGTTTAGTGGTGGTTCAATGATAGAATTCACGCCTTCCATGCGGGCAACCCAAGTTCAAATCCCAGCCACAGCACTTCATGAGCAGCTACACCTGTCTGTCAGTGGAGGCTTGCATGTTGCTATGACGCTAAACAGGTTTCAGCAGAGCTTCCAGACTAAGATGGACTAGAAAGAAAATCTGTGATTCACTCCTGAAAATCAGTCAATGAAAACCCTATGGATCACAATGGTCGAATCCACAACCGATTATGGGGATGGATGGACCTGGAGGGCACAATGCTAAATGAAATAAGTCAAGCATATAAGGATAAATGCTGTAAGATTCCTCTTTTATAAGAAGACAAGAATAGATATAGAGAGACCAATGTCCATTGGTGGTTACTGGGGGGAGGGGAAAGTATGCTTTAGATCGTAGAGACTTATTTTTGGTGATGG
This sequence comes from Trichechus manatus latirostris, assembly GCF_000243295.1. Lineage (NCBI taxonomy): Eukaryota > Metazoa > Chordata > Mammalia > Sirenia > Trichechidae > Trichechus > Trichechus manatus. Next base: position 2,478,560 of record NW_004444139.1, on the reverse strand, counting down.
AAAAAGTGGCATTGAAGGTGGATACAGTGAGCACAGCACAACCAAAGTAAAAATGAGTGTTTGAGCACATATGGGTGGGTATAGGCATATTGGTATATGAGTAGGTACGGGTGTGTACATAGGTGAGAACAGATAGTAGTATCTATAAAACCAAAAGAAACCAAACCCTTTGCTGTTGAGTCGATTCTGACTCATAGTGACCCTTAGGACAGAGTAGAACTGCCCCTTAGGGTTTCCAAGGAGCACCTGGTGGATTCAAACTGCCCACCTTTCGGTTAGCAGCCGTAGCTCTTAACCACTATGCCATCAGGGTTTCCAGAAGTATCTATAGGTACTTGTAAATACAAATATGTGGGTGCAGACACAGATACTCACTGAAAACCCAAATACGGATACTCCTCAGACATAACCAAAAAACTTCCAAGTGTGGTTTTCTTAGTTTGAAAGCTTAGGACCATAGTCTCCTGGGACCATTCAGTCAATTGGCATAACAATAGTTCACAAAAATCATGATCTGCATCCTAGTGAAGTGAGTAGCATCTGGGGACTTATAAGCTTGCAAACAGCCATCTAAGACACACTGGTGTCTACTAGCCAGGAGAAAAACAGAGAAAAGGTAACCAAAAGCTCAGGGAAGGAACAAGTCTACACAAGGCACAATCTCATCTACCCTGAGACCACAAGATGGTGCCCGGCTACCATCATTGACCATTCTGATGGGGATCACAATAGTTGGTCCAAATTAGAATGGGAGAAAAATGTTGAGCAAAACTCAAATTATTTAAATAAAAAAAAAAAAGCCAGATAAACCTGACGAGTAGAAAACAGAAGACTCCCTGAGACTATCGCCCTGAGACACTCTTTAAACCTAAAACCAAGCCTATCCTCTGAGATCCCCTTTTAGAGAAATAGCAGAGTGACACACAAAATAAAGGATATTACCCATAAGATCGGTGTTCTACTTAAAAACCATCTGTACGAGACCCAAAATGTCAACACTTACCCAAAACCAAAGATGCAAAGATAAGCGGGCAGGGAAACTAGAGTACTGGAAATGGAACAAACAGAACACAAAGAGAATGTTGACCCATTGTGATAACATAACTAATATCACTGAACGATTTGTGCAGAATTGTCAGATGGGAACCTAACTTGCTATGTATTCTTTCATCAATAACTCAATAAAATATTATTTTAAAAAAAAAGGATTACACACATACTTGCCTTCCCCACGCCCCTTGCTGCAGCTGAAGAAAGTAGTCCTTCAGGAGGCGAGCAGGTTGCTTAATGTCACATGGTGCTGGGGCAGGACTGGAGGCCCAGTCTCCTCATCTGAGCTCCTGTGATTTCTCACCCACACCGTGGAGAAGAGGAAACACTCTCTAGTGGCATTGTCTTCCCATCTTTCTTTCCTTTCCTCCCTTCTCGCTTCTTTCTCCTTCTCTTCCTTCCCTTCCTTTTCTTCCTTACCCCAGTTAGGCTTATGTTTCATCTTGGAGACTTGTTTTTATGCATGACACAGCCATGAAAATACAGCCATTTTTCAAGTGAATATTTTGTTAAAAATGTGGCTGGGCATATCACATTTCCTTTCAGGAGCAGGAGCTGGCGAGGCTGACCTCTTTGCCATTTGGAGGAGACAGATAGTTGGGGCTATTAAAATCTACAGCTTCATGCCTTGGCTCCTGTTAATTCATGGCTACTAATCCCTGCGGATATATTTTTATTTTCCTGGATTTATTGGATGTGCAGGTGGTATATATTGGAAAAGCCTGTTGTTTATTGACATGAGCTTAATAAAGACTCTGATTAATCTCAGAAATAAATAGAGAGAAGTGGAAGGTCACACTCTGGATCAAGAGCTCTGATTATATCCCTGATCCCTGAGTTATTTATTTCCAATCCAGAGAAATCCTCCCAGCACAGGCATCTGGAGATGGATGGAGATTAACTCATGAAGTATGTGCAGGGCCCTCTTGGCTCGCATTTCTAAAGCTTTACTATCCTCCCTGGTCAAACGTGCCCTCTCATACTGGCCATTTTGGGGAGAGACCCAGCAGTTTCTTTTATGATTCCCTTGCCTTATAGATTGTTTTCAATTGCTTGGAGATTTATGCCCCTCTCTGCCTCTTGAGGAACCTGGAAGTTTGCCTTTTACAATTTGCCTGTAACCCTCAAGGACTGGATGTGGCTGGTGAGGTTCCCTTGTTGCTGGGCTGCTGACAGCCGTGGGCCCTCTCCCGGGTGGTGTTCAGAATGGTGTCCTGTGGGTCTCGTCTTCTCTGGCTTTAACAGGAAGGCAGGGATGGCTGGAAGGTGGGGGGTACTGTCTCAGGTACAGCTGAGCCCTTGTGGTAAGGATGGAGTGGTGGGAGGGAATAGGAAGCCCTGCTTGATTTTGAGGTATGAGGTTGGGTGACCTTAATCACCCAAGTCAGACCACACACCTCCTTCCACTCACCTTCACATGCAGGCTGTTTCGATTTTGCCTCCTTGCATGCAGGTTGTCCTGTAGCTCCCCTCTCCTGCTCCACTAGCATAGTTCAGGCTGCATCCCCTTTTGTCAGAACAGTGGAAAGAACCTTCTAGAAAATTTGCTTGCCTTCCGTCTCTCTCTCTGACAACCCCCTCTCCACCCTGAGAGAACTTTCACAAACACCAGTTGGATCATGTCCTTGTTTTAAACCCTTCGGAAGAGTTTGAAGATGATTCAGGCTTTGCAGGCATCACTTCTGTTCATAGCCTACGTCCTGGATGTAGGTCAGAGGGAGTCTGGGAAAGGTGGTGCCTCGCTTTGTAGACACAGACCCAGCAACAAGGCTGTAACTATGCAGGAGGGCCAAGATGGTTTTGGTGGTCAACCAGCTGTCTCTGCCACACAAATACTTGGTTCTTTGACACTTTGGGGATGTCCCCTGTCTGGGAGGCCCTCCTCCCTTTCCACTTGGCTCGATCTTTAGCTCTGGTGGTGCAGTGGTTAAGAACTCAGACTGCTAACCAAAAGTCAGCAGTTCGAATCCACCAGCCACTCCTTGGAAACCCTATGGGGCAGTTCTACTCTATCCTATAGGGTCACTATGAGGGTTTGGTTTTTGGGAATGTCACTTCCTCCAGGAAGGCTTCTGTGCTCCACTCAGTTGCGTTAGCCACACTCCCTCAGTACTCTGAAGACACCCTTAATTTTGGCACAAACCCATTGTGTACTAATTGCGTTTCTTCTCTTTTGCCCCTAGTACCATGTGGGCTCCCCTGGGGCAGTGTTAGGGATTGAATTGAATCTCCCCAAAATATGTGTTGAATTTCTAGCTCTTGGACCTGTGGATATGATTCTGTTTGGACATAGGGTTTTTACTTCTGCTATGTTAATGAGGTCATACAGTGTACGATGAATCCTCAACCTAATCACTCCTGAGTTATAGAAAGACTAAAATGGACACAGAGACACCCATGACAGGGAAGAGAGACACCATGTGAGGGTTGCCCACAAGCCCAAGAACCAAGGAACGCCTTGGGGCTACTGACAAGGAGAAATCGTTTCGGAGACCCTGATTTGGACTTTAGCCTCCATCGCTATGAGAAAACAGATTTCTGTTCTTTGAAACTGCCTACTTGTGGTATTTGTGTTATGGCACCACCAGGAAACTAAGACAGGCAGCAACTATAGTTTATTCATCTTTACGTCTCCCGTGCAAGGCATAGGGCAAGGCACAAAATAAGGGGCCAAGTCATGAATTAGGGACAGATAGGGTCTGCAATCTTGGGGAGTCCCTTAGTGATATTTGAGCTAAAATGCATAAAACTCATTTTAAAGCTTCAAAGAAAGGCTGCTTGCCTTCCTTGTGCGGGGCTTCAGAGAGCTGGCTTTGCCTTGAGTCACCTGGCAGGAAGTGTGTTAGAAATGCAAGTTACTGGGCTCCGCCCAGAGAGAGGTGGGGATCTCTGCTTTTAACCTGCTCCCTGGGGGAATCTTGCTGCAGCCAGTCTCAGGCAACAGAGATATGAGGTTGCAGGAGCTCAAGGAAAAGAAATCACAGAGGGACCCTTGAGCTTCTTGCATTTAGAGATCAGGGTGGGGACCAAACCTACCTTCCTTTCTTCCTTCCTTCCCCCTACCCCAGAGATGACTTTCCTTACACTCGGTAGCTCAGGGTAGAGAAATTCTAATCAGATATGTATCCACTTTTTCCTGCAGCTTCTTAATTCCATCCAGTTCCTGTGGATGCAATCTATGCTGATTACAATTGAGGAATTGCTCATAGCTTTGTGATCCTGGGCTCAGCACTTGCTGTGAGGTTGGAGCTAGCAGAAGGCTCCCCCAATTCTCAGTCTCTGGGGCTTTGGGCTCTGGAAAAAGTGAGAGGCCCTGGGCTGGTGAACCAAGGTCCTTCTGGAGGACCTGCAAGGACCCTGCAGTTGGAGTGTCTCTTTTTACTGGCACTTCAAAGTGACAGAGTACTGAATGGTTACTATGTCTTCCTGTAAAAACTAAACCCAAACCCTTTGCTGTCGAGTCAATTCTGACTCATAGTGACCCTATAGGACAGAGTAAATAGAACTGCACCATAGTGTTTGCAAGGAGCTATTGGTGTATTTGAACTGCCAACCTTTTGGTTCCCAGTTGAACTCTTAACCACTGGGCCACCAGGGCTAAAAAGAGGATAAACTCCTTGCGTTCTCCTTCCCTCAAAACCTCGAAGGAAAATGCATAAGTTTAGGATAAAATACATTTAGGAGAGTATGGTAAAAAGCCAGACTGCCAGAATATAGAAGTCATTGTTTTCCTGGACTCCAAGTAATTTGCAGGGCCATAAACTCTAAGGCTGCACAGACCAGAGAGAGAACACAGATGTGTGAATTTAAGACAATAGGGAGGCGTGAAGACTGTGGCAAACAAAAGCATCTGAAAGCATTCACGTTCATAGTCTAATAAAATACTGTGTCGACCAAACCAAAAGCAAAAAATGTTATGGATTTTTCTAGGGTCAACAGTTTGTGATGTCCACAGTACCGCTGTGCAGCTCCTAAGACCCTGGTGGAGGGAGAAAAGAGAGGATCTAGTCGGGTTAGACGCTGTCAGAGATTTAGGAAAATGACAAGACTCAACTGTGGCCTTTGAAGAACTCAAAATGGAGTTGGGAGACAGAGCAGTCTAGTGCTAGACATATGGTAAAAACGAGAGGTGCTCAAGTTGGTTCAGAAAGATTGGTCCTAGGGAATCAGAGCAGCGAGAGGTCTTCCGAGATGGTTCAGACTGGTCCCTGAAGGGAGGCAAGGTTCTCATGGGCCATGATAATTAGATTCTTGATAATGATAATGATAATTGCTAATATTACTTGGGCTACATATTTTGCCTGATTTATGACATCTCATCCTCAGAACACTAGTTCACTCTCTACTTTGCGGTCAGGGCATCTGAGTCTTTAAAAGATTGAAGAATTGTAACTAGTACTTAGTTAGTACCAGGCACTGCTTTAAGCACCTGGTGCTTAAAAATTAATAATATGTATTCACCCATTTAACTCTATGAGGTAGGTGTGATTATATTGTCATCCTCATTTTACCGATCAGAAAACTGAGACACAGGGAGGTTAAGAAACTTACTGAGTACTGGAGAAGCCAGCACAACTTGTACAAAGAAAGGTCATGGAAGCTCCATAGACACATCTAAACTCCCTGAGGGAACAAATTGCTGGGCGGAGGCCTGTGGGGACCATGGTCTTGGGAAACATTTAGCTCAACTGGCATAACACAGTTTATAAAGAAAATGTTCTACATTCTACCTCAGTGAGTAGCATCTGCGGTCTTAAAAGCCTGTGAGCAGCCATCTAAGATACTCCACTGGTCTCACCCCTTTGGGAATAAGGGAAAATGAAGAAGACAAGATACAAGGGAAGATAGTCCAAAGGACTAATGGACCACAACTACCACGGCCTCCACCAGACTGAGTCCAGTACAACTAGATGGTGCCCGGCTACCACCCCTGACTGCTCTGACAGGGATCACAACAGAGGGTCCCAGACAGAGCTGGAGAAAAATGTAGAACAAAATTCTAACTCACAAAAAAAGACCAGACTTACTGACCTGACAGAGACTGGAGAAACCCCGAGAGTATGCCCCCCACAAGACACCGTTTTAGCTCAGTAATGAAGTCACTCCCGAAGTTCACCCTTCAGCCAAACATTAGACAGCCCCATAAAACAAACTGAGACTAATGGGGCACAACAGCCCAGAGACAAGGACTAGAAGGCAGGAGGGGACAGGAAAGCTGGTAATAGCGAACCCAAGTTCGAGAAGGGAGAGTGTTGACATGTTGTGGGGTTGTTAACCATTGTCATAAAACAATATGTACTGACTGTTTAATGAGAAACTATTTGTTCTGTAAACCTTCATCTAAAGTACAATAAAAAAATTAAAAAATAAATATAGTAGAAAATACTAAAAATAAAAAAAAAGAAACTTACTGAGCATTACCCAGCTGGTAAGGAGAAGCTCTGGGACTTAACCCAGACAGGCTGGCTCCAGAGCTCTTGTTCCTGACTCCTCCATATTTCCTCCTTAACTTGCCTGGTGTCACCAGGTAGTGAGTGGTGGAGCTGGAACAAAAAATCCAGGTTGCCTCACTCCAGACCCTGATCTGGTAGCCTTAATGACAGTCCACCATCCCCCAAGTGGAAGAGCTCAGGTAGAGCGTGAGAAGCTGTCTTTTTTAAATAAGAGATTTAGTTTCAAATGCTTGTCCAATGTAAACCAGGCAGGTAGTACAGTTAATGCTCAGGGAGAAATAAGACCAGGCCGTGAGTGAGTAAGACACAGAAAGAAAGAGAGGGTTGTGCAGGCTTCAGAAGAGCCAGCAGGCCAGTGGATACAGGTAGGGCAGACAGATGTGGTCTTCTAGGAGCTGGAGAGGAACCCCAGCCAGGGTACCTGAGTTTCACACATTTTCCTTTTGAAAACAGGTACTCATTTAGTATTTTAATTACTGACCTTGGTCTGTCTTCTCTCCAGGGGACAATGTCACTGCATTTTTCTGCCTTAACCCAGGACAGCTTGTAAAGGGACAGAAAAGAAGTAGATATACAGTGTCAGATTCCCCACTTTTTCCTGAGACACTTAAGTGTATAGTTTTTTTTTTTTTCTTTTTTAAACATAAGGTATAATTTCCACACAGTAAAATTTACCCTTTTTCGTGTATAATCCTGAGAATTTTGAAAAAGTATATGGTAGTATAACCACAATCAAGATATAGAATACAAGCCCCCCATGTCCCTTTGTAGCTATTCCCTCCCCCTGCTCCCACATCCTGAAAAACCCTGATCTATTTTATGTCCCCATAATTTTGTCTTTGCAAAAATGTTGTATAAAGGGAACCAAACAATGTTAAAAGTTCATTTTTCCAGGATGGTTTTTTTGCAAAGGCTGAGGGTTTCATGGGATCCCTCATGTAATTATTCTCGGACTCATCAGGGGCTAGGTGCATTGTGAGTGAACACAAGGTTTTGCTGCCAATGCTCAGATACTGTTCCTGGGCCTCTTGGGTTCTGAAGTGTCTGTGACTAGAGCCAGTCCGTTGGCACAAGGGCAGGTGGTCACACCGTTGTTCAGGACAAGCACTGCACAACGGGTCCACACCCTGGGAGGTGCCATTCACTTGGAAAAACCAAAGAATTAGTTGCCTTCAAGTCGATTTTCACTCATAGCGACCACGTGTGTGTCAGAGTAGAATTGTGCTCCATAGGTTTTTATTATTATTGTTATTAGTGATTTGATTTGATTTTTGGTGAAAATATACACAGCAAAACCCACTCCCATTCCACAGTTTCTAGACATAATGATGGGTGATGTTGGTTACATTCTTCACATTGTGTCAACATTCTCGTTATTTCTATTCTAGTTGTTTCACTTCCACTTACTTAATCTCCCTGCCCCCCAATCTTCTCATCTATGCTTTAAAATAGATGTTGACCTTTTGGTCTTACATAATTTTTTTTTAAACACGTTACTCAAGGGCGACAGTCTTTACTCTTTGGGCTAAAGTCTTACTTAGTTTAAAGGTGACTTTAGGGAATAATTTCAAGGTTTTAAGAGCAACTCAGGGCCACAGTCTTGGGGACCCTCCAGCCTCAATAGGTCCAGTAAATCTGGATCCTTTAATAATTTGAAGTTCTGTTCCACATTTTTCTCCCTTTTTATCAGGATTCATCTATTGTGTTCCTGATCAGAACATTCAGTAGTGGTAGCTGGGCACCATCTAGTTCCTCTGGTCTCAAGGTAGAGGAGACAGTCGTTCATGTAGACAATTAGTCCTATAAGCCAGTTTCTTTTCTTGTTCTTGAATTTCCTTCTTTCTCTTTTGTTCCAGACAAATAAAGATCAATAGATGTATCTTAGATGGACGCTGTTAAGCTTTTAAGACCCCAGACACTACTCACCATACTGGGAGGTAGAACATAAACTTTAAGAACTATGCCAACTGAATGGATTGTCCCATGAGACCATGGCCCTAAGCCCCCAAACCAAGAGACCTAATCCCATGAGGTGATTAAAAAAAAATAAAAACTAGACCTATTGCTATCAAGTCAATTCCAACCCACAGTGACCCTATACGACAGAGTAGAACTACCCCACAGGGTTTCCAAGGAGCAGCTGGTGGATTCAAACTGCCGACCTTTTTGGTTAGCAGCCGAGCTCTCAATGACTGTGTCACCAGGGCTCCATATGAGGTGATTGGTTATGTCTAATTAGTATTCAGCATCTGTAGCCCTCCTACAACACTCTTTTTTGTGGTTCTTGAATTGTTGCAAAACCATACATGACTTAGCATTTGCTCATTTATCCCTTTTTCTCTTTGCACAGCTTATTGACATCAGTTACACTGGTCATGCTGTGCAAAAATTCATTCATATTTGGTGTTACCTTTCGCATTTCTATAAACAAAAAGTGACTGCTACTTAGAAAATACTTCCCCTTCACCCCCACCACTGATAACCACTAAGGAACATTATGTATATTTACTTATTCATATCATTTTATAAGAGTGAGAATATACAATAGTTCTTCCTTTGTGATTGACTGATTTCCCTCAAAGTGATGTCCTCCAAGTTCATCTACGTTGTATGATGCTTCAGGAACTCATTTTTCTTTATCACTGAGTAGTATTCCATTGTATGCATGTACCACATTTTTCGTATCCATTTATCTGTTGATGGGCACTTAAGTTGTTTCTATCTTTTTGCTATTGTGAATAGTGCCGCAGTGAACATAAGTGTCCATGCCTCTGTTCATGTCACTTCTATTGGACCGCTAGGGTATACACCTAGGATTGGAATTGCTGGTCATAAGGCAGCTTTACTTCTAGTTTTTTGAGGAACCACCAGACTGTTTTCCACACTGTCTGTACCATTTTGCATTCCCACCAGCAATAGATGAAGGTTCTAATTTCTCCACATCCCCTCCAACACTTGTTAATTTCTGTTTGTTTGTTGTTGTTTTTAATCTTAGCCAGCCTAGTGAGAGTGAAATGGTATCTCACTGTAGTTTTGATTTGCGTTTCTCTGATGGCTAATGACTTTGAGCATCTTTATATGTGTCTGTTGGCCATGTGAATATCCAAGTGTCTGTTCCTATCCTTTGCCCAGTTTTTGATTGGGTTGTCTTTTTACTGTTAAGTTGTAGAAGTTTTCTATATATTTTAGATATTAGACCTTTATTGGTTATATCATTCCCAAAACTTTTTCCCAGTCTTTAGGTTGTCTCTTTACCCTTTTGATGAACATATGGATTCACACTTTATGAGGTCCCAGGTATCTATTTTTTTTTCTGTTGCTTGTGTATTCATTGTTGTGTTTGATAATCTATCACTGAAAACAATTACGTCCCAAAGCTTTGCTCCTCTATTTTCTTCAAAGAACTTTATGGTTTTAGATTTAACATTTAGATCCTTGATACATTTTTAATTAGTTTTTGTGTATGGCATGAGGTATGGATCTTGTTTCATTTTTCTACCTGTGGAAATCCACTTTTGCCAGCACCATTTGTTGAAGAGACTGTTCCTTTCTACACCGTTGACTAGATTTGGCTCCCTTGTCGGAAATCAATTGACCGTAGATGTTTGGATTTATTTCTGGGTTGTCAATTCTATTCCATTGGTCTATGTGTCTATTATTAAATCAGTACTAAGCTGTTTTGATTACTTTATCTGTGTAATATGTCTTGAAGTCAGGAAGTATGAGCCCTCCTACTTTGTTCTTCTTCAAAATTGCTTTAGCTATTCAGGATCTTTTGTCTTTCTATATAAAATTGAGGATTAGTTTTTCCATTCCTGTAAAGAATGCTGTTGGAATTTTTATCAGAATTGCATTGTATCTGTAGGTTGCATTGACATCTTGACTATATTAAGTTTTCCAATCCATAAACACGAAACATCTTTCCAGCCACTCTGAAGGAGAAAAATCTTTACAGGACCTAGTGATCAGCTCCTGTAAAGATTACAGCCAAGGAAACCCTATGGGACAGTCCTACTCTGTTCTATAGGGTCATTATGAGCTGGAATCGACTCAACAGCACACCACGACAACAGGACTTCCATTCTTTGATCTGGGATTTCCCCACATCCTCACTGCATTTCCAACCATGTCTGAATGTGTCAACAATGCCCAGGGAACAGCCTTTAGGTCAGAGAGGCCACGAGGGGCCAAACTAATAGTATCATATAGAACAGGGATATTGGCTGTCAGCTCCTCAAACGACCACCAGAAAACCCTGTTGATCCAGCAGAACTGTGCTTATTAGACTCACTGCAATAAGGAGAACCCCACCTTTGACAGAGTCCTAGTGGTGTCACAAAATGGAAAATTGGGGAAGAGTATTTATAGGGTGTCTTAGTCCTCCAGTGCTGCTATAACAGAGATACCACAAGTGGATGGCTTTAATGAAGAGAAGTTTATTCCCTCACAGTCCAGTAGGCTACAAGTCCAAATTCAGGGCATTAGCTCTAGGAGAAGGCTTTCTCTCTCTGTCAGCTCTGGAGGAAGGTCCATGTCATCAGTCTTCCCTGGGTCTGGAAGGTCTTTGTGATGTATCAGTCTTCCCTTGGTTGGGAGCATCTCAGCGCAGGAACCTCAGGTCCAGAGGATGCGCTCTGCTCCCAGCACTTCTTTCTTGGTGATGTGAGGCTCCCATGTGTCTCTGCTTGCTTATTTCTTTTATATCTCAAAAGAGATTGGCTTAAGACAGTATCCAATCTTGTATACCTCATCAGTATAACTGCCGCTAATCCATCTTATTAGATTATAGCGATTGAATTTACAACACATAAGGAAATCACATCAGATTACAAAATGGTACACAATTATATAATACTGGGAATTATGACCGAGCCAAGTTGACAGATCTTTTTTGGGGGACACAATTCAATCCATGACACAGGATTTTAAGCCCCAGGCTACATGATTTTAAGTGAGTATTACAAGGTGGGACACCCCTAGGTGGTACAAACAGTCAACGTGCTCAGCTACTAACCACAAGGTTGGAGGTTCAAGTCCATGCAGAGGCAACTCATAAAACCTCTGATCTACTTCTGAAAAATCAGCCATTGAAAACTCTGTAAAGCCCAGTTCTACTCTGCCACACACGGGGTCACCATGAGTCAAAACCGACTTAAAGGCAACTGGTTTAGCGTTTTTGATTTTTATTACAAAGTGGAGAACTAACCGGGACTGGGCAGAGTTTTGATATAACTTTAGATCAGTGGAAATAGCAAGGTGAGAGTCTTGAAGCAAACACTGAGGAGAAAACTATCAGTCTTGTTGGTTCACAGTCTTATCTTTCAGAAACAGGTATTTTATGGAGTTATTTCAACTAAGTTATTTTTGTCTGGTCCCAGGATCATTCAGTACAAAATCAGGAAAGTATGCTTTTTCCTAGAATTGTTTAGAACAAGGATAGAAAAATATGTTTATTTCTTGTACTGCTTAACACAGTAAAACTGGTTTCAGTTGTCAGAGAGAGGCACCCACCCAGTCTCCTTGTTTGGAGCTTATAAAATTAATACATATCAGAGTAAAAAAAGATTTCCTAGTCTTTAAGCAGAGTCTAATTTAATGCTCACATTTACAGGGGTTAAGGCAGCTGGTTGATGCCATCACAGGCTTCTTTGTATGATGTAAAGGGCCCTTTGTGATACTGCCTGTGTGTGTGTGTGTGTGTGCGCGCGTGCACACGCACACACACGTGTGTGACTGTCTGTCCACACACACACCCCAAGTCAGGGTGGATGGCCCTATCCGGAGTGCCTGCTGAACCCTGAGTGTATGTTTCTGACATGGCACTTAACAAAAGGCATTGAAATTAGCTATCCACTGGTTCAGCCTGTCCACAGGACTGAAAGCGCTTCTGGTGGGCAAGGACCAGGGTTCCTCTCCTCTCTCTCTGCAGTTCTTGGCACAGGGTCCAGCGCATGGGAGGAGTTCAATATGTGGCTTTTAAAACTGAACCTCTTTGCTCTTAGAAGGTAGCTCTCCATTGCCAAGACTCTTTCTGGAAATGGCCCTTGTTGAGGAGCCATGTTTCGGGCTGTGTTCTCTAGCATGACAGTCAAAGGCAGAGACCTACTTTCAAGCCAGGGTATGCTCTATATTCAGGGAGGTGAAGAGCTGTTCTCAAGGCAGGCTTCAGTCTCCAGCCCAGACTCTGCTGGTTTGTGGCCAAGCACGTGGCCTGGCCACTCTGAAGGGGAGAGTCTGAATGAAACCAATGGACTCTACGTTACAATATTTAGCTCTTGCTCTTTCCACTTACAAATGCAGTCTTTTTTCAGATCTCTGTTACTTTCACTTTCCAAGGTCCTTCTAGAACTCCTACCTGAAGACATTTATGGAGAGGCTGGAATTCAACTCAAGCAACTACACAGAGCTCACCTTCCAAGCACACAGCTTCCACCTCAGAGCCATGGTAGACCAGCCACTGCCCCTCATTGCACTCAGCAGCTCTGGTTTCGACCTCATCAGGTCAGTACGGTCCACTCTGGGGAAGCAGGGAGGCGGGGTGGGGGATCTACTTCTCTGAAAGTCGTTAAAAAGAAAACAGACGCCCACTTGTCTGGGATCCTTAGGTACGGTTGTGACACACGGGAGAATTAACCCTGGACTTAGGTGATTGTCAATACCCACTGGGGACCCCTCCCTGGACAAGTTACTTAACTCCTCTTTGCCTCAGTCTCCCCATCTGCTCAGTACCTCACAGGGTTGTTGTGAGGACTAAATGATGCACGTGAGGTGCTTGGCATGGCGCCCAGCACAGAGCGGGCACTACATAAGGGATAAGGGCGGTTAGACGAGTCCCTAACACCCTCTGCGCATCTCACCCTCGTCTTTATCACTTTTCCACCAACAAATCTGTCCCTTCATGCACACAATGCATTCTCAGCAAGGGTGATATCATCCCCAAGGGGCAAAAATTGGTCCTTGCAAGGTGAAAAAAAACTTACTCTTCTTATGTTTAAAGCACAGATAGCATACAAGAAATAGATATACAGTGTATCTCTGATATGAGAATTTCATTGGCGGTGGAATTAAGGAAAAAAAAATCTAGGAAGTCTCCCTGGAAGGGGCAACAATGACACAAAGTTTGAGAAACACTGCCCTGTGAGGTCCTGAGAGCAGGCCTACTCATCCCTGGAAGGCCTGACTCCCAGCAGAAAGTACAAGTCCATAAATAAATTCACTTCACTCTTAGGTGATTGCATAAATTCCGTATTTTCCCCTCAAAAGGCATGGAGACCGTCCTAGCTCTACAGTCTTCGGGTTCCATAGACTACACTGCCGGGGGCAGGAAGGAAGAAATGAAGGGAGAATCCTTGAGAAGCAATTTACCAGCAGCTGGTGTCGGGGAACTGCGCCAATCCAAACTACCCAGATTCTACCACCCTGGGGGCTACTGATCAGATAGGTAAAGGAAAACGCACATGCAGATGACAGGGACTAGTTTAATGATTCCGCGTCCTAAATATGGGCGGAAGATAATACCTGGACGCTTACGTAAAGTGCAGAAATTCTGGGATTTCAGGCATCTGCTACAAGTCAGTAATAAGGTTGTGTTTGGGGCTGTTGTTATTTTATGGATGGATAAAAGAGAAGCCTTTCAGAGCACCTTAAGTCCCATCATGCAGCTAAGTTACCAAGTTGCCTGTGGCCGGCTGGCCTTGTTAACACCACTTGGTTAGAAAATTGCTGAAATATAAGAACCGTCCCAGTGCCGAGACAAAGTCCAGTGTGGACTGCTTGCTCCACAGATGTGTGTGATTGTTTGTTAAGGACTTTTTTTTTTTTAAGCTTGGCTATCTGAGGCCCTTACCTCTAATTTAACAACAAGGGGAGTGGGGAACACGAGTACCACGTAACTCGCCTAAGTCACTCCAGCTGTGCCGTCCAGCTGTCCCACAGGCCATCTGGGGATGGAGATTTGCTGCCCTCGTGCCTGGACCTGAGCTAAATGTGAGTGTGCACCGTGATAGGGGCCCTCACTGCAGAGAAGCAGGGTCGTTCACCACCGCCGTTCTGTGAGCCGTGTCCCCAACCTGTCTGCAGGCTCGGTGGAGACCAGGCACCTTAGAAACCAAGTAAATAAGAAGCAGAGAACGGGAGGCCAGAAGGCTCGGACGCCGGGAGGTCTTTCCAGCTGAGCCCTGGGAGGAGATGGTTAGATGTACAGTTGTAATTACAGAGAGCAGGATTCCTTATTTACATTTCCCCTTCATTCCTGTCCTTAATGCGCTCCCCTAAATGGCACATGTGAATTGAAAATGGCTTAACTGCCGCTTTCCACACCTTGTCATTCTTATGAGCCAATTACAGGAGCTACTCACTGCTGATTGCGGTGAACTCCATGCTCGTTACGCCAAACAGGTGTCTCATCAGTAATAATGATCATCATAACCTACTACAGACAGGAAAGAAGAAAGGCGTTTAAAGATGACCAGAAGATGGCTCCATGTTCTGCTGGTAACAACTAGTGGGTATATGGCACCCTATTATCCGAAACACCCTACCCTCGCCCCATGCAAATACCAACAGTTCTTCCAAACCCTACCCTTCTTACTCTTTCAACTTTCCATTTGCTATATTCCAGATACTGTGTTAGCTAAAAAAGATGGCATTCCCATGTCCTCCAGGGACGGGGCAGGAAGAAAACAACCACTTTCCATCCTTCCTCTATGAACCAGGTGCTGAGCGAGACGTTTTCTCTATGTTCTCACATGTAATCCTCACCACAGCATAGGAGGTAGGATTATTACCCCCATTTTACAGAGAGGAAACTGAGGCCATTGATGTAGCGCCATGATTCTCAAACTTGAGGGTACATCAGAATCACTTGGCAGGCTCATTAAAACACAGAATGCGGGGCCCACTCCCACAGTTTCTGGTTAATGTAGGTCTGGGGTAGGAACAAGGGTTTGCATTTCTGACAAGGTGATATTGGTGCTGCTAGTTGTAATTCACATCTTGAGGACCACTGGATTAGCCGAGTGAGTATAAACTGAGGCTTTACGTAGACTTAGGTTCAACTGCATTGTTGTTGTTATTAGCTGCTATTAAGTCGGCTTCAGCTCATGGTGATACCACATAAAACAGAATGAAGTGTTGCCTAGTCCTGCGCCATCTTCATGAACATTGGTATGTTCTCGTCCATTGTGTCGACTGTGGATTTGGAGTGCCCGCCAACCTATGAGGCTCATCTTCCAGCACTATATTGGACAATAGTCTGTTGTGATCCGTAGGATTTTCACTGGCTAATTTTCAGAAGTAGATTGCCCAGCCTTTCTTCCTAGTCTATCTTAGTCTGGGAGTTCCAGTGAAAACTGTCCACCATGGGTGACCCTGCTGGTATTTGAAAAATCGGTGGCATAGCTTCCAGCATCACAGCAACACGCAAGCCACCACAGTATGACAAACTGACAGACGGGTGTATAAACCCTACTTATTACTGTCAGTATAATTAGCAGGTTACTAAATCTCCCTGAGCTTCAACTATAAAATGGAAATAACAGCACCTACTTTACAGTGTTTCCGAGAGGATTAACAGTAATGTGTGTAAAGGGGCTACCTAGGCACCCACACAGCAGGCACTCAGTAGGGTACTGCCACCGTTGTACTGTGAGCCATGAACGACGGCCAGAACTGGGACCCCAGTCTTTCTCCAAGCTTGGCTCTTTCCTCAGAGGCCTTCCTGAACATTCATGGACGGCCCCACCTCTGAACTCCTGCTGCACTTACAGCATGTACCACAAGATGGCGCCCTTGATTTTAACAGTCCAAATCAGCCCATCAGCCAATATGGCTTCCTACCCGAGTTTTGACTCCCTAACCAAGTGTACATAAGTTCCTTGGGAAGGGAACTATGTTTTATATTTCTTCTACATCCCTTACTCCATAAAGGCTAACACAGAAGACCCTCGGTAGTCCTGGAGCAGGGAGGCCTTCCCTCACTGCCCCACCCCACCCCACCCTGTCTCCAGTTGTGGAAACCCTGGTGGCATACTATGGCTGCTAACCAAAAGGTCGGCAGTTTGAATCCACCAGGTGCTCCTTGGAAACCATATGGGGCAGTTCTACTCTGTCCTATAGAGTGGCTGTGAGTCAGAATCGACTCAACAGCAACAGGTTTGGTTTTTTTGGTTTTGTCTCCAGTTGTACCCTGTGTTTGTCAAAGCGTACAGTACGCCACACGGTCAGACATCAGACACCCCCACACACACTAGTTCGATTTCGGTACCACAAATTCAAGAACCACAACTGTCTTATTTACTATTGTATCCCCACAATTGGTACTCGATGAATATCTGTTAAAAGGACAACTGAAGTCACTAGACAACTTTCAGAGCCCTCGTGGAGCAGTGGTTACAAGCTTGGCTGCTAACCAAAATGTTGGCATTTGAATCCACCAGCTGCTCCTTGGAAACCCTGTGGGGCAGTTCTACTCTGTCCTGCAGGGTATTATGAGTCAGAACCAACTCAACGGCACCTAAGAAAAACAGCAGGCAACTTTCACCACAGGAAAGATCTTCTTTCATTCCCTATTGCTTAAGGGAAAACTCTGGAAGGGGAGAAATGGCCTGAAGCTTTCATTGCTGGTACTGAGTGGTCGAGGTTACTGGCCAGGGTGTCCATATATCCAGTTTGCCAAAGACAGTTTTGGATTTCACCTGTCATCCATTGTTTCACTGTCAAAAGTGTCCACACCTGAAGAATAAATAATATGGCCACTTTATCACTCGTCCAAATAAGAGCTGGTAACACCACAAATCTGAGACCCCAAAACAAGACTTTCAGACTTTCAAGGTCCCAGCAGGATACAGGACTCGGGATTAAATAGCCTCTGAGACCATTGGCAAAGAGAGAGAAATTCAGAGACGCAAATACTCTCTCATCCCACTTCCCAAACGTCTACCAAGTACAAAACATACATTCTTCCTGACGAGTTATCTCCAGGTCACAAAGGTCATCACATGAAATCACAAGCTGCTTCCAACACATCGGCATGGACCAAGAGCTGAAGATGAAGTCTCACCTATTATATTCCCTGATGCTGCAAGGAAGTCAGTCACATTTACCAATGATTCTCCTTCCCGTCCTCTTCCCCCATCGCACAGGCTGTAAAGAAGGGGAGGGAGGATGGAGAAAGGGAAGCATAACTGTTATTTATCTGAAGGAAGGTCACTGCCTCCCACTTCACCCCCACCACCAGCAGGCCTTCTTCCAACAAAGCTGTTTGAGACAGCTAGGAACATGGAGCTGCACACACATCTCAGTTTGGTCAGCCCACCTAGGTTTGTGCACATGGCAACCCATCCCTCAGACACCAAACCAAGACCAAACCCATTGCGATCAAGTTGATTCTGACTCATAGCAGCCCTGTAGGACAGAGTAGAACTGCTCCATAGGGATTCCAAAGCTGTAATCTTTATGGTGGCACAGTAGTTAAGAGCTAAGGCTGCTAACCAAAAACTCAGCAGTTCAAATCCACCAGCCACTCCTTGAAAACCCTATGGGGTAGTTCTACTCTGTCGTATGGGGTCACTATGAGTCAGAATCAACTCAACGGCAATGGGTTAATCTTTACAAAGGCAGACTGCTACATCTTTCTCCCCCAAAATGGCTGGTGGATTCAAACCTCAGACCTTTCAGTTAGCAGCTGGTCACTTAACCATTGAGCCATCAGGGTTCCTTATCCTCTGAGTGCTCAGAGGTGTGCCCCAAACTGGGGCAAGTGCTGGACGAAATGCAGGAGAAATCTACAGCCTACTTCAACAGTCTAGTCAGAATGAGAAGATTAACACGCTCATGAAATGGTTGAAACAAAGTCCAGTTCCTTCTGAGACTCTAAATGCCCATATGCAGAGCTGAGCCATTCAACAAATTCTTATAGAGCACCGGCACATGCCAGGCTGTGTTCTGAGTACCTGAGATAGAGCAACCAATATGACAACCTTCCTGTCCCCTTAGAGCTTACACTCCAGTGGAAGAGATTGGAAACCTCCCAATAACAAACGATGCAGAGTTGGCAGCGTGTTCATGGACCTACCGCATCCAGAGTGAAGCCCCCAGAGTCACAAGACTGGCCACCATTCACTGGGCAGCGCTGCACTGAGCATTTCACCAGCATGAGGACATTTCTTCCTCACCACCCTGGTTAGTATCCAGGCATGGGAAAGGATGTCGCTGAGGTCACTAGTGCTGAAAAAGAGAATTTTTTGTGGATTGTCTCCACCTCTTATTACAACTGCTCTATCTTTATCATCTAACGGCTCTTGTCACAGCCTTCAAAGTTCTGAGTGAAATTTGAGAAATCCATTGTGCCCTGGGCTTGGCAAGATAATACTGCTTGGTATATGACCATCGTTTTGAACTTTCAAATCGCAGATTGAAGACTGTTATTAGTCACACTGCCCCTCCTGGAGGCAAGGTGAACTGAACAAGGAAGGGCATAGCCACTGTGGTACTAGAACGGTTCCCATTCATTCTAGTCCTTCAGGTCAAAAGTAGGGACAGGGTTGTGGCAGAGAGTAAAGGCTTTGGATACAACAGACTTGAGGTCACATACTGGCATGACCTTGGGCAAGTTACTTAACGTCTCTGAAACTTAGTTTCTTCATCTATAAAACGAAAGCAGAGGCCGTACAGGTTGATTGAACTAGAGATAATATATGTAACAAGCTCAGCACATAACAAGCAAGAAATAATTGTAACTACAGCTACTGCCACTGCTATTACTGTGAATCATCATCACAGTGACCACAGGAGAGACAATCCTGCTTTAGTAATGTGATTTTTGTCTGTAACGTGTCTTAAAATACTTCAATATGAACAGCGTAATGTATATGTATACAAGTTAGCTTTAATCTATACCGAGGGGTAATTGAATAACATTTGAATCATCAAATCGTATATCTATACTCCAGAGGGTGATAAGATCTTGCCTTTCAGATTTTTTATCTATATCTGCACCAGAGGATGCGCTAGTTAAAATCAGGGATAAGAGATAACTCAAAGTGTCAAATTGTCAAGTAAGATTCACAAAAATCAGAGACCTTACCGGTATCAACTAATAATTACAAAAGTTTCTAATTTCTAACTAAATTACAAGCATACAAGTAATTGTGAGGCACAGGCAAAGCAAAGAGAGGCCCAGGACCTGTAACAGTCCTTTCTTGCTACCTTAGAATACATGTTGAGGTCTCTAAGCGATGTGTGTGGCTGCATCACTTACAAAAAGGAGCTGCTGAGGTCATGAGACATCTCCATTTTTATGTTCAGATAGCTATAGAGCCTACACAACACTTTCCAGGGAGCCAGGCACCATCAGTCCATAGACTTCAAGTTTCTTTACCATAAGCAATCCTGCACAGAACAGGTACATCCTGCTAAAAGCATTCCATAAGTAAAGACTCTCCTGTTAGTAAAAATGCCATAGTGGCTTACCAGGGGGTCTACTATTAGCCTGTGTAGAAGAGATTTGACCAGTTTACCTTCCCTCTTCCTTTCTCAGAAGCATCTCAGCACCTCTGTCTGCTCAGAGGAAAGGAAGAGATTGCAGGGCTGCTTTTAACCATCCTATCCTCATGTTAAATTACATTTTCACTGGCTGTATGAGTGCTGCTCAAGGAATGTGGTTGACTAGAAAGACTGACAGGTATTACTGCCCTTACACAAAAGAGGTATAAGATGTGATCTGGCCAGAAAACAAATGTTGATGAGGATGTGGAGAAATTGGAAACTTTGTCCATTGTGAGTGGGAATGCAAAATGGTACAGCTGCTGTGGAAAATACTGCGGTGGTCCTTCAAAAAGATAAGCATAGAACTATCACATGACCCAGCAGCCCCAAGCTTAGGTATATACCCAAGAGACTTGAAAGCAGGGACACAAACAGGCACTTGTACACCAATGTTCATTGCAGCACTATTCACAATAGCCCAAATGTGGAGACAACCTAAATGCCCGATAAATTGATGGATAAACCAAATGTGGTATATACAGACAATGGAATATGATTCAGCCATAGAAAGAAATGAAGTCCCAATACATGCTACATGGATGAACCCTGAAAACATTACACCGAGTGAAGTAAGTCAATAACACAAGGACAAATGTTTCGTGATCTTACTTATATGACATACTAGAATAAACAAATGTATAGAGACCAAAGTTGATTAGAGGTGACCAGGGCCACGAGACAGGGAGAAAGGGAGAATCTGTGTTTAGGAAGCAATGAGTTTCTGTTTACGATGACGGAGAATTTGGCAATGGGTATTGGTGATGGTTGTGCAACACGCTTGATGTAACTGATGTCACTGAAATATACACATTAAAAAATGAACTGACGCATGTTGTGTTATATATACTTTAAAAAAAAAAAAGAAAAAATCTGAAAAACGAAACAATCTTGACCTATGTAACCGTGTTCCAGGTCTGTTGTTATTGTTAGGTGCCATCAATTCAGTTCCGACTCATAGTGACCCTATGTACAATAGAACAAAACACTGCAGTCCTGCACCATCCCCACACTCATTGCTATGACTGAGCCCATTGTTGCAGCTACTGTGTCAATCCAGCTCGTTAAGGGTCTTCGGTTTTTCACTGACCCTCTGCTTTACCAAGCATGATGTCCTTCTCCTAATAATATGCCCTCCTGATAATATGCCCAAAGTATAAGAGACGAAGTTTCCCCACCCTCACTTCAAAGGCGCATTCTGTCTGTACTTCTTCCAAGAAAGACTTGTTCGTTCTTCTGGCAGTCCATGGTATATTTAATATTCTTCACCAATATCATGATTCAAAGGCGTCAATTATTCTCTGACCTTCCTTATTCATTGTCCAGCTTAACGGACAGTCTTACTTTATCTTTCGTCCTTAATGAGGAATTTCTTCAACCCTCGAGAAAAAAAAGGGGGGAATATTTTTCCCTCACCAAAGGCATGAATATTTTAAATAGGTAGACTTGAAAATATCTTTCAAGCTTCATAAAAAGGTTACTCAAATAACCCAACTCTCTTTCATGTCGTGGTCATCATTAAAAATTAATCTGCTAATTTCACCCGTTCAAATAATATTAAGGAAAGTACTTTGGTTTTCGTGAAAAAAAATACATATATTTGTGATAATGGGACTGAACTAGAGTGGAAGTGCTAAATCAAAATGGGTAGGACGTAAATGTCCAACAACAAGAAATGGTCAAACAAATTCTAATTTATTCACACAAGGAAAAATTGAGAAACCATTAACACTGAATTATCTTGACAAAGAAAGATACTTATATTATGTTCAAAAAGTAAGGTATATTAAAACACATCAAATATGTTTAAATCTATGGGTTCATAATGATACTGAAAACAAAAAAGAAAACTTCGTTGTTCACCTTTGGGGGATGATGGGGAACCAACTCATTGTTTTAAAAACTGGCAAAAAAGGAAAGAATCAAGCATTTATTCAGACTTTCCTATGCAAACTATACCTCTGGGTAACCAAATAGTTGGTGACGGAAAAATCATCTTTACTAAAGTATTTTAAATGATAAATTTTAAAAGATATGATAGAATTAGAGTATCACCATTTTACACCTTCAATGGTAATGGGTTAGTGAATCAAGAGATCTAGGTGATGGTTATCAATGGCTATCAACATCACAAAAAGAAAGACAGCAGACATTATGTGCTTCCTGAGGGATCTGCACAGCACCATTTATGAAGCTGATCGACAAATAAGAATAGAGCCTGAATCTAATGAAGCTTTTAGCTCCAACTAACAATTTACAGCAACTACGTGGGACAGAGGAACATTATAAATGACACCACAGGGAAGCAATCAGCAAAATCCAGAGTGAGAAACTCTATAGAAGGCACGACTATCCTTCTTCAATAAATAAACTGTAAGGGAAAAAAAATCTTTTAAAAATTTAAGAGGCATATCAAACAAATGAACAGATTGCACATACACTTTATTTTGATCCTGATTCAAACACACTGAAAATAATAATAATAATTAAAACACAAGTAGAAAAATTTTAACGTGACTCGATATTTGAGGATATTAAGATACTACTGTAAATTATTTAGGTGTGATAGGACATTGTGATTTTTAAAGGATCTTTATCTTTTACAGATACATACTGAAATATTTATTGATATGATGGCTAGAATTACTTTCAAAATAATCTGATGTGGGGGTTGATGGAGGTACAGATGAAACAAAATCTACCACAAGTAGAATTTTAATTTATCATTCAGTCCATTCTAGTGTACGTTTGAAATTTTTCATAATAAAAATATTTTTCAAAGGGAGGGGAGAGAAAGGGCTACAGCATATGGAGTAAAATCCCTTTATGGAAAAGAGCAGGAGGACACACATACAAGTATGAGCTGAGAAAGAAAATCAAATGATAACCCATTAAATTGTTTAAAGGCTATCTCTGGGTGGTAGAGTAATTTCACTATTTTTACACCATTCTTCATTGTTTACAATTTCTTAATAAGCATGTATTATTTTTACCATCAGGAAAAACAAGCTATTTTCTCTTTTTTAAGTCTTTGAATAAATAAAAGATCTGCTCCCTTCAGTCCCCCTTATCGGCAGCAATTCTAGAGACTTATGCTGATGGATGAACGCTTACAGCTCTGCTAATCCTTCTTGTCACTGGAATTTGGGGACTATTAAGACACATTACCCTATGCAGTAATATACCATCTGAGATCATGTCAAACAAATGTTCTAATGGTGAAAATGGCATGTTTCACAGGTGTACCATAAAGAATATAATTGGGCCCATTAAATATGAAGCGTGCAGATTCCAAAGGTTACTGAATAAATAATGTTATTTACCAAAATGAAATTGGAGTGTGAATTGACTGAAATTTCTGAAAATTCCATCCCTTTCTTCAGAGTGTGAGCTGATGACTCTCTCCTGACCCAGTTAATCAAGTGATGATGAGTAGCCAAGTGCTGGCCTTTCACTGCTCCTTCCTCTTACATACATTGACCAAGAAGCTTCATTGGGAGTTTCTTCACCTGCATTTATTCAATGCCTGTGTTTGGCACTGTGGGGGAGAGCTGAGGGTAAAGGAGGACAAGGCGTTGAAAAAAAAATGAATTTTTAAGCACAGACTTACTTTAGAAAATTGCAGTCTAGTTGAAGGCAAACACACACACATAACTGATACTAGGAAACCAGCTGCAGACTTCCTCTGGTTTGTGTGCATCTTCTTTACTTCTCAGGAATGTACACTCCATTTCAGGGCCAACGGGAGCTACAGAAACTCCTCTTGCTTACTCTCAACCACTGCCTTAGATCCCCTTCCAAACTTACTTTGGTCTAGAATACCCAACTAAGAAAGCATTAAAACTGCTGCAAACAGTTAACACACTCAGCTGCTAAACGAAAGGTTGGAGGTTTGAGTCCACCCAGAGGTGCCTCAGAAGAAAGGTTGGTGGTCTACTTCCAAAAGATCAGCCATTGAAATCCCCATGGAGCACAGTTCCACTCTGACTTGTATAGGGTCACCATGAGTCAGAGTCAACTCAGTGGCAACTGGTTTGGTTTGGTTTGGTTTTGGAGTACCCAAACCCAGGAACACGGTTAGCTCACGTAAAGCCTTTGCCCCTCCTGTGAGTTAATACAGCCCTCAGGGAGCACTGCACAGGGGCAAGACAGGACCTTTACAATAACCAGAAAATGGCACCCTTTTCTCTGCAGAGACTCAGCCACATGCTGAGGTGTCCAGTTGGACAGTCAGGGTCACGCTGGGCACTTGGCCTTATGTCCTGTGTACAACCACACGCAGCACCCCAGCCCAAGCCCCTGACCCACCTGTACCACGCTGATTTCTCACCTCAGCCCAAGGCTGTTTAGACGTGAAAGGGGACTGGCAGGTCAACCCCCGAAGATTCTCCTATTCTCCCACCACCAATTCCAGCCCTGGTCCCACCGACAGCAACAGGCCACATTTCAGGCTTCCCCACTGCTCCAGAACTTCAGTCCAGCCAAAGTCTGGATATTCCTGTGACCTGGGGCTGAAGCCTACTTCTGGACTATCACCCCAAGTGCCTTTGTCATTCCCTACAAGGCTGAAAGGGCAGCTAATTTAATGTCCCAGAGAATTCAGGAAGGAACTTCTTAATTATTTCCTTCCTAATTGTCGCTTAGTTAGGGAATCCTCCTGGAAGACGGCAGCGTGGTTGGGAAGGATGCGGGCCATGCACCTTCAGCCCCATCGCCCCTAGCTCCTCACTAGGCCCGCACCCCTGAGGCCTCTGCCCATTCAGGGACTGTGAAAACTCTTCAAGGAAAGGATACCTAGGTTAAAAGTAACATACTGCTGTGACCCTAGTGGTCTGAGAAAAAACTAACTTCCATTTCAAAGGATGCCCTGTGTAAGCCCAGATTGGAGAGTCTGGCTCAATTCTTGATTTTTAAAAAGAATGAAAATACACCAACACGGTCCCAGGAAAAATATGAATTCAGAGACTAAAACATTCAGTTCATTTTGTTCATAAACAGCTTACAGCTGATTTCTATTCTTCTGAGGCTACATCTGAGGATCAAGAACGAGGGTGAGGAGGCGGGTCCAAGACGGCAGAATTGTCAGAGCTTCTTGTCATCCCTCTTACAACAAAGACCAAAAAAAAGTGAATCGATTATATATGACAATCTAGCAGCCCTGATCATCAAGGACAAAGCTGAGGATTCAGACTGAGCAGCAAGGGGAAGGAGAGAAGCAGCAAAGAAGTGTCAGTCATGACGTTGCAGGCACCCAGCTGGCTGGGTCAGCCGGCACATGTGGGCTGAGGCAAGCAGTGGCGTTAGGGACACATCTCACCACATCAGGAGAGGCTGGGCAGTGGAGAGTCTGCACAAGATTCCACAGCCAGGTGGAAGCAGCATTGGACCTGCAAAAGTTAAGTGCAAGCATCTAACCTACTGTGTGGGGTCAAAATAACCCCTCTCCCTCCAGGACTTTCACAGCAGAGAAGTACCTCTTTCCCCTCACCCACCCCCTACTCCACTCGGATCCCACACTGGTATGACAGTATTCAACAACTGCCATGCCCCCTAAGGTGGAACTCCGCTATCCATACCCAAACCAGTCTTTATTGATGTTTTAAAAAAAACACCAAGCCCCCTAAGCCAGAACTCAGGGCAGGTTAGCAGGCCCTGCCCCTTTGCCTAGGAACTGGCATAAGGGGTCCACAGATTTTTTACCATAGGTAGATTTGTTAGCTTCCTTTGTGGTTACCTTAAAATTGTACCATTTTACCATTAAGCAAGGACCTCACCCACCCACATCAGGGGCCTGAGGGCAGGCAGTATCACCCACTCCATCTAACCACCATGAAGGGTGTTTGAGAATAAGTGGTGCCTCCCAATTCCTACAGCCAACAGTACTGGGTGCCCAAGGACCAACTGCAAAACCCACCCCCCTATGTGCTGTAGGGGACAGGGACATGCCCTCCACCCAGGCACCTGGGGGCAGCTGTCAGCACCCTGCCTTGCTCAGCACACAGCTCTGTACTGCAGCCATATACCTGTGCCTGCCCCAAACACCCTTACGCAGCCCTGCCCATCTAGAACTGTAGGTGAGAGTCTGTACAACACACCTGGTGACCAATGACCTGGACAACAAAGCTGCATCAGCACAATAAAAGTGAACAGGCTCCTGGGTTCACACACCTAGTGGCTGCTCTAACCACCTGGAGACAAGACGTGAGAGCTTCAAAAACACCAATAACCAAAGTAGCTCACCCACCCAGCCTACTTGGGCATATCAAAATAAAATTCAAAAAAAAGCTAGGATCAGTAAATAAACATACAATCAATAAATATAATAACTTATTGATGGCTCAGAGACAACAGTCAATATCAAATCACAGAAAGAAGCAGGTCAAGAAGGTAACTAACACCAAACAACTAAAATAAAGAACCAGGAAACCTTCTGGAGGAAGATAAGGTTTTGGGACTATGGGAGATAGAATTTAAAAAATGAATATACAGAGCACTTCAAGATATCAGGATGGAGATCATGCAAAACTCAGACTAAGTCAAGGAACATATAGACAAAGCAATAGAGAAATTCAGGAAAACAATACAAGAACAGAACAACAAATTTAACAGGCTGCTAGAAACAACAGAGAGACAACGACTAGAAATCCAAAAGATTAACAAGAAAATTTCAGAATTAGACAACTCAATAGAAGGTCATAGGACCAGAATTGAGTCAATGGAAGTCAGAATTAGTGAGACTGAAGAAAAACCCCCTGATATCAATTTATTTGAGGAAAAATCAGATAAAAGAATTTTAAAAAATGAACAAACTCTAAGAATTATATGGGACTCTATCAAGAAGAAAAATGTACAAGTGATTGGAGTATGAGAAAAGGAGTTGATAATGGAAAATACAGAGAGAATTGTTGAAGATTTGTTGGCAGAAAACTTCCCTGATATTGTGAAAGATGAGAAGATATCTATCCAAGAAGCTCAATGAACCCCACACAGGGTAGATCCCAAAAAAAAGTCACCGAGACATATTATAATCAAACTTGCCAAAACCAAAGATAAAGAGAGAATTTTAAGAGCTACAAGGGATAAACAAAGTCACCTACAAAGGAGAATCAATAAGACTAAGCTCTGACTACTCAGCAGAAACCATGCAGGCAAGAAGGTAATGGGATGACATATATAAAGCCTTGAAGGAAAAAAATTGCCAGCCAAGAATTATATATCCAGCAAAACTGTCTCTCAAATATGACGGCAAAATTAGGGCACTTCCAGATAAACAGAAGTTAAGGGAATTTGTACAAACCAAACCAAAATTACAAGAAATATTCAAGGAAGTCCTCTGGTTAGAGAACCAACAATATCAAACAACAACCCAAGACTAGAAGACAGGACAGAACAACCAGATGTCAACCCAGATAGAGAAGGCAAAAAAAAAAAATAAGTCAAAACTAAAAGACTGAAAATCGGGAAATAGAGATGTCAATATGTAAATGATGACAATGTTAAAACAAAAAAGAGGGAAGAAATAGTATGGTTATAGAACTTTCATATGTAAGGAAGTTAAGGTGATATCAAGAAATAAAAGATAAATTTAAAGTTAGAAATATAAAGGTAAATTTTAAGGTAACCACAAAAGAAGCTAACAAATCTACTTATCGAAATAAAAAAGAAGAAAAACATAAAGACTCAACAAACACAAAATCAACAATAACAAAAAACATGAAAAGAAAATACATAAAGAAAAACTACTCAGCACAGAAAATTAAGTGGAACAAAGAAACTGTCAACACTCCAAAAAAAAAAAAAATACATCAAAATGACAACAGTAAACTCATACCTTGCAATGATTACACTCAATGTAAATGGACTAAATGCACCAATAAAGAGAGAGTGGCAGAATGGGTAAATAAAAAAAAAACAACATGATCCATCTATATGCTGCCTACAAGAGACACACCTTAGACTCAAAGACAAAAACAACCTAAAACTCAAAGGATGGAAAAAAAATATATAGCAACCAATGACCATAAAAAGAGCAGGAGTGGCAACATTAATCTCTGACAAAATAGACTTTAAAGCACAATCGACCACAAAGGATAAGGAAGGACACAATATAATGATTAAAGGGTCAATATAACAGGAGGATATAACAGTACTAAATATCTATGCATCCAATGACAGGGCTCCAAAATACATAAAACAAACTCTAAGAGCTTTGAAAAGAGAAATAGACAGCTCCACAATAGTGTAGGAGACTTTGACACACCACTTTTGGTGAAGTACAGAATATCTAGAAA
This sequence comes from Trichechus manatus latirostris, assembly GCF_000243295.1. NCBI lineage: Eukaryota > Metazoa > Chordata > Mammalia > Sirenia > Trichechidae > Trichechus > Trichechus manatus. The sequence continues at coordinate 2,450,224 of NW_004444139.1, read as the reverse complement.
GAAACTCAGTAAAGACACAGAAGATCTAAATGCCACAATCAATCAACTTGACGTCATAGACATATACAGAACACTCCAACCAACAGCAGCCAAGTACACATTCTTTTCCAATGCACATGGAACATTATCTAGAATAGACCACATTTTAGGCCACAAAGCAAGCCTTAACAGAATCCAAAATATCAAAATATTACAAAGTATCTTTCTGACCATAAAGCCATAAAAGTAGAAATCAATAACAGAAAAAGCAAGGAAAAAAATCAAATACATAGAAACTGAACAACACCTTTCTCAAAAACTACTGGGTTATAGGAGAAATCAAGGATGGAAGAAAGAAATTCATAGAATCAAATGAGAACGAAAACACATCTTACCAGAACCTTTGGAACACAGCAAAAACAGTGCTCAGAGGTCAATTTATAGCAGCAGTAAATGCACACATCCAAAAAGAAGAAAGGGCCAAAATAAAAACATTAACACTACAACTTGAACAAATAGAAACAGAGAGGCAAAAGAAGCCCTCGGGCACCAGAAGAAAAGAAATAATAAAGATTAGAGCAGAAATAAATGAAATAGAGAATAGAAAAACAATTGAAAGATTCAACACGACCAAAAGTAGGTTCTTTGAAAAGATAAACAAGGTTGATAAACCATTGACCAAACTGACAAAAGAAAAACAGGGGAGGAAGAAAATAACCTGAATAAGAAATGAGATGGATGATATCACAACAGACCCAACTGAAATTAAAAGAATCATAACAGAATACTATGAGAAATTGTACTCTAACAAATTTGAAAACCTAGAGGAAACGGACAAATTTCTAGAAACTCACTACCTACCTGAACTAACACAAACAGAGGTAGAACTAAATAAACCCATAACAAAAGAAGAGATTGAGAAGGTAATTTAAAAACTCTCAACAAAAAAAATCCCTGGCCCTGACGGCTTCACTGGAGAATTCTGCCAAACTTTCAGAGAAGAGTTAACACCACTACTACTAAAGGTATTTCAGAGCATAAAAAAGGATGGAATACTCCTGAACTCATTCTATGAAGCCAGCATAACCCTGATACCAAAACCAGGTAAAGATGCCACAAAACAAGAAAATTACAGACCAATATCCCTCATGAACCTAGACACAAAAATCCTCAACAAAATTCTAGCCAATAGAATTCAACAACATATCAAAAAAATAATTCAGTATAACCAATTGGGGTTCATAGTAGGTATGCAGGGATGGTTCAACATTAGAAAAATAATCAATGTAATCCATCACATTAATAAAACAAAAGACAAGAACCATACGATCTTATCAATTGATGCAGAAAAGGCATTTGACAAAGTCCAATACACATTCATGGTAAAAAACTCAGCAAAATAGGAATACAGGGGAAATTCCTCAACATAATAAAGGGCATTTATACAAAGACAACAGCCAGTATAATTCTAAACGGAGAGAGTCTGAAAGCATTCCACTTGAGAACAAGAGCCAGACTAGGATGTACTTTATCACCACTCTTATTCAACACTGTGCTAGAGGTCCTAGCCAGAGCAATAAGGCAAGAAAAGAAATAAACGGCATCCAAATTGATAAGGAAGAAGTAAAAGAATTCCTATTCAGAGATGATATGATCTTATACACAGAAAACCCCAAACAATCCACAAGAAAACTACTAGAACTAATGGAAGATTTCATCAAAGTATCAAGATACAAGATAAACACACAAAAATCAGTGGGATTCCTCTACATCAACAAAGAGAACTTCAAAAAGGAAATTACCAAATCAATACCAATTATAATAGCCCCCAAAAAGATAAAGCACTTAGGAATAAACCTATCCAGAGAGGTAAAAGACCTACACAAAGAAAACTGCAAGACACTACTGCAAGAAACCAAGAGACCTACATAATGGAAAAACATACCATGCTCATGGATATGAAGACTCAACACTGTGAAAATGTCAATTCTACCCAAAGCAATCTACAGATACAATGCAATCCCGATCCAAATTCCAACGACATTGTTTAACGAGATGGAAAAACAAAATCAACTTCACATGGAAAGGGAAGAGGCTGAAGGTAAGTAAAGCATTACTGAAGAAGAAGAACAAAGTGGGAGGCCTCACACTACCTGATTTTAGAACCTATTATATGACCATGGTAGTCAAAACAGCCTGGTAGTGGTACAACAGATACATTGACCAATGGAACAGAATTGAGAACGCAGACATAAATCCATCTACCTATGTGCAGCTGATATTTGACAAAGGCCTGAAGTCTGTTAAATGGGGAAAAGATAGTCTGTGTAACAAATGGTGCTGGTATAACTGAATACTCATTTGCAAAAAAAATTAAAGCAGACCCATACCTCACACCATGTAAAAAAACTAATTCAAAATGGATCAAAGTCCTAAATATAAAATCTAAAATGATAAAGATCATGGAGAAAAAAAACAGGAATAATGCTAGGAGCCCTAATACATGGCATAAATAGTATACAAACCACAAATAACAATGCACAAACACCAGAAGAGAAGCTAGATAATGGGAGCTCCTACAAAATCAAACACTTACGCTCATCAAAAGACTTCACCAAAAGACTAAGAAGACAACCTACAGACTGGGAAAAAAAGTTTGGCTACAACATGTCTGACAAGGATCTAATCTCTAAAATATACAAGATACTGCAACACCTTAACAACAAAAAGACAAATAACCCAATTAAAAAATGGGCAAAGGATATGAACAAACACTTCACCAAGGAAGACATTCAGGCGGCTAATAGACACATGAGGAAATGTTCAGGATCATTAGCCATGAGAGAAATGCAAATCAAAACTACAATGAGATACCATCTCACCCCAATAAGGCTAGCACAAATCCAAAAACACAAAATAATAAATGCTGGAAATGTTGCAGAGAGACTGGAACACTTATGCACTGCTGGTGGGAATATAAAATGGTACAACCACTTTGGAAAACGATTTGGGACTTCCTTAAAAAGCTAGAAATAGAAGTACCATACGATCCAAAAATCCCACTCCTAGGAATGTATCCTAGAGAAATAAGGGCCTTCACACAAATAAACATACGAACAACCATGTTCATTGCAGCACTGTTCACAATAGCAAAAAGATGGAAACAACCTAGGTGCCCATCAATAGATGAATGGATAAACAAATCATGGTACATACACACAATGGAATACTATGCAACAATAAAGATCAATGATGAATCCAAGAAGCATCTCACAACATGGATGAATCTGCAGGGCATTATGCTAAGTGAAATTCGTCAGTCTCAAACGGACAAATACTGTATGAGACTAGTATTATAAGAACTCAAGAAAAGTTTTAAACATAGAAGAAAGTATATTTGGATGGTTATGAGGGTGGGGAGGGAATGAGAGGGGAATTCACTAACTAGATAGTAGATAAGAATCATCTTTGGTGAAGGGAAGGACAACACATACTACAGGGGAATCAGCACAACTGGACCAAAGCAAAAGATAAGACGTTTCCTGGACACATTCAAACACTTTGAGGGACAGAGTAACTGGGGCTGGGGGCCCTGGGACCATAGTTTCAGGGGATATCTAGGTCAATTGGCATAACAAGGCTTATTAGGAAAATGTTCTGCATCCCTCTTTGGTGAATGGCGTTCTGGGGTCTTAAAAGCTTGCAAGCCGCCATCTAAGATGCATCAATTGGTCCCAAACCACTTGTAGAAAAGAAGAATGAAGAACACCAAAGACACAAGGAAAATATTAGCCCAAGAGGCAGAAAAGCCACATAAACCAGAGACTGCATCAGCCTGAGACCAGAAGAACTAGATGGTGCCTGGCTACAACCAACGACCACCCTGACAGGGAACACAACAGAAGTCCCAGACGGACCGGGGGAACAGTGTGGAGCAGAACTCAAATTCACATGAAAAGACCAGACTTAATGGTCTGACAGAGACTGGAGGAACCTCCCAAACTATGGCCTCCCAGAAGCTTTGTTAACCCAGAACTGAAAGCAATCCTGAAGCCCACTCATCAGACAAAGGTTAGACCGGACTATAAAACAAAAAATAATACATGTGAGGAGTGTGCTTCTTAGTTCAATCAGATACACGAGACGAAATGGGCGGCTCCCATTTGGGAGCAGGATGAAAAGGCAGGACGGGATAGGAAGTGGTTGATTGGACACAGGAAACCCAAAGTGGAAAGGGGGAGTATGCTGTCATATTTTGGGGGTTACAACAAATGTCAAAAAACAATATGTTTGTAAATTTTTGTATGAGAAATTAACTTGAGCTGTAAACTTTCACCTAAAGTACAACAAAAAAATTTAAAAAAAAAAAGAATGAGGGTGACATACTTCCTCTTGGATGTGATCATGGACTGGGCTTACAACAGACCATAAACTCCATCAAAACTTGGTGTGACTTGAAAGATAGCTTCATAAAAACCTTCCTCATCTCCCTGTAACAGTGTGAGAAAAGGTCTAAAATTAATATGTACTGCTTTGATGGCTAGTAAAATCAGGAGGACCTTGAATGGCTTAACCACAAGTTCCCCTCCCTACGCTGCTTCTGTGGATAAGGTCACCTAGCCAAACAACCCTCCTTACCATGGAAACCAGGCACAATTCCTGCTTATTCCATTCACGAGCTTCATTTCCCCGTTACCCACAGAACTATTCAAACAAGCCAATCACTTTCTCTGGTGGAAACCAGGGGCCACCCCACCCTTTTGATACTACAAAGCCTGCCACCCACGGTCCCTGGCTGTTCACTGTGTTCCCAAGTGCAGCCTCCAAGTGGCCCTGAATGACACAGTGTCCTGTGAGCATATGTGACTAATAAACCACTGTTAATTTCATCTGTTGAGTGTTGGGTGTTGTGTATTTGGCCATTCCCATAACCCTAGGGTGGGAATCCCTCCTTCACCAACAGAGTGAAGAGAAAGCAAAGAAAACACGCAGGTCCATCATTATAGCTTTAGTTCTTTGGCCTAATCAGTGACCCTTTTAAACTGTAACAATTGCTGGGAGAAATGACAACCTAGTTTTCTAGTGCTGCTGTAACAGAAATACCACAAGTAGGCAGTTTTAAAGAACAGAAATTTATTTTCTTACAGTTAAGGAGGCTAGAAGTCCAACTTCTGGGCACTGGGGAGAGCTCCTTGCCTATTTCAGCTTCTAGTAGCCAGCAATCTTGGAGCTCCTGGGCTTGTGGATGCATCTGCCTCCGTCGTCATCAAGGACGATAGCATCTGTCTTCCCCCGTTTGTGCTCCCTGCTGTGTCTAATCTACTCTGTTTATAACTCAAAAGTGATTGGTTTAAGACACACCCTACACTAGGGTCTCATTCGCATGACAAAGAAACCCCTATTCCCAAACAGGATTACATCCACAGGCATAGGGGTTAGGATTCCAACACATATTTTGGGGGGACGCAATTCAATCCACAACAAATGATATAATGAACTCTTGCTATTACACAGTGTAGGATAGTGGTTAAGAGAATGGGCTCTAGAGCCAGGTTCAGGAGTTCCAATCCTGGCTCTGCCGTTTACTGGTTGTGTGGTTATTTATCTTCTTCTTAAACTCATTTTCTCATCATTAAAATGAAGATAATCATATACTTTCCTAGAAGGCTTGCTGAAAATATTAGATGAGTTAATATGTGAGTTGGTTAGCAGTGTGACTAACATGTAATAAGCACTCAGTAAAGTTAACAATCTTCAATACTTCAGTATAAATTAGTCTATCAACTCTGTTCCTTAGAGGAAGATAGATATTTAGATATGGGTTTTGTTGTTGTTGTTGTTTTAATTAACTGGCTAAAGAATCAGTGCTTCCAGTCTCTCCCAGTTGTCACCTGTCTTTAATGTCACCCACGCATCACTCTGGGGCTGCTGTCACCCTCACTCCCTCCAAGGTCAACTGTCTTCCCTGTGATTATCACCATTTCTTCCCTGTCCCTTGGCTTCCCAGATCCCACATATAAGTGGAGAAGTTCCATATGGTCCAAAGTATAGCCGTGGGTCTGCCCTTGGCTTTCACTAGAAACTGATATGCAAGGCAGAAAATACTGAGAGTTGTTGAAAACCAAGTCCAGTGCACCTCTCTGAGGGCAAGGTGAATATGGCTAAAATCCTGTCCCCCTCCAATACCTGGAAATTTGATTGAATCCAAAAAGCACATGTTAATGATTTAATGGAAGCCCATCTCCAGCTTGGAGAGAAGAGTAAAAAGACTGATTATTGAATTTTTCCTGCCTAGCAGGAGATGCCTGCCTGGCCCAAGTGAGTGAACCAGGGAATCTATCAGCACTGGAAAACGGATGAGGCACCAACCACTCTCTCTCCCACTAAAACAGAGCTGGGCAGCAGCCTAGTCAAGCTATTTGCCAGGCGAGCACCAGCTGTGTTACTAGGCGGACAGAACCAATAAGAGGACAGCTGGGATGGAATTTGGTTGAAAATCCATGAAGGGCATTTATTCTATTCCCTGTCTGATATGGTCAGTCTTCGAGATTTAAAGCTGAATCTCTCTAACACGTAGGTGGAATGAGTAGTTCTCTAGAAATCATCTAAAGATAGCAAGAATCTCCTCCCCGCTCCATTCCAAAATACTTCCTCCACCATTCGAGAGACATTGCTCTGAGTTACCTTTCTATTTCTCTTTTTAAAATTATAAATATCCTAGAAGTGATCGTGAAATAAAATGCTATCAGATATTAATGGCAGAGGGTGAATTGGTTTATCCAGTTTCTCACTCTGTGGTGGGGAGTCAAGAGCTCACTACTGAGGAAGTGATTTGGTATTAGATGAGGTGGCAGAGGTAGCCATGCTTCCCCTCCATATTGCCAAGTTGTTGTTAGGGAACCATCCAGGGACTACGGTTTCCTGCTCCCGCTTGCATCTTAGTGGAACTATACAACTAGTCTTGTCAATGAAATGTGGGTGGAAGTGATGTGCGTCACTTCCAGACTGACAATGGTTAAGTATTAGGTGCGTGATTCTCCGCACTTTTCCCGCCACCTACAGGCTGGGTGACACCAGGTCAACCTTGTAGCACAAGATGTCAAAGCCACAAGATAAAGTAGTTTGGGTCCCTTAGTCACACCCTGGAAAAGAACTGCCTAACACAGAATGGACCTTGATATGAGCAAGAAGTTTGCACTAACCACAGAAATTTGGGGGTGGTTTGTTACAGCAGTTAGTATCATTTAGCTTGACTAATTACAGGGAGGAAACCCTGGTGGTGTAGCGGTTAAGAGCTACGGCTGCTAACTAAAAGGTCAGCAGTTCAACTCTACCAGGTGCTCCTTGGGAACTCTAAGGGGCAGTTCTACTCTGTCCTATAGGGTTTCTATGAGTTGGGATTGACTCATTGGCAATGGGTTTGGACTTTTTTAATTAGAGGGAGAAGCAATGGGGATGAGCCTCTGTGGCAGTATTGCAGATAGAGCTGCAGGGAATCAGGGCAGTGAGTGAGGGCAATGGGCACTTTGTGGGGAAGGAGGGAGGTGAAAAATGCACAATAATTTACTCATGCTATGGTCAAGAATTCCCAGCACGAGGGCTGTGGGGACCATGGTCTCGGAGAACATCTAGCTCAATTGGCATAACACAGTTTATAAAGACAATGTTTTACATTCTACCTTGGTGAGTAGCGTCTGGGGTCTTAAAAGCCTGTGAGCAGCCATCGAAGATACTCCACTGGTCTCATCCCT
>NW_004444139.1:2434691-2442394 GCF_000243295.1 Trichechus manatus latirostris | reverse complement strand
AGATGGTGCCCAGCTACCAACACTGACTTCTCTGACTGCGATCACAACAGAGGGTTCTGAACAGAGCTGGGGAAGGATGTAGAACAAAATTCTAACTCACAAAAAAAAGACCAAATTTACTGGCCTAAAGGAGACTGGAGAAACCCTGAGAGTATGGCCCCCAGACACCCTTTTAGCTCAATGGTGAAGTCATTTCTGAGGTTCACCGTTCAGCCAGGGAGTGGACAGCTGCATAAAACCAAATGGGACTAGTGAAGTACAGCTGTCCAGGGACAAGGGCCAGAAGGCAGAAAGGGACAGGAAAGCTGGTGATAGGGAACCCAAAGTTGAGTAAGGATAGTGTTGATGTGTTGTGAGGTTGTTAACCATTGTCATAGGGCAACGTGTACTAACTGTTTAATGAGAAACTATTTTGTTCCGTAAACCATCATCTAAAGTGAGAATAGCAGCACAATTGGAAGAGTGTGGTTGATGTCACTGAACTGTGCATGTAGAAATTTTTGAAATGGTGTACCTTTGGCTATATTTTCACCAAAAAAAAAAAGGTCGAGAAGGGAGAGGGTTGACATGTTGTGGGGTTGTTAACCGATGTCATAAAACAATATGTGTACTACTGTTTCATGAGAAACTATTTGTTCTGTAAGCCTTCACCTGAAGTAGAATTAAAAAAAAAAAGAGTTAGGTCACACAAGGTCACTTGACAAGCAGAAGAACAGGAATCTATTGCTCCAAATAGGCTTGTTTTGTCAGAAGAAACCATTTTCTGTAATTGGTTGAGAGTGATAGCTGTTTTAATTTTTTATTTTGGTTTTGATTTGGCTTTAACTATACCTGAAAAGGAAACCCTGGTGGCGTAGTGGTTAAGTGCTACGGCTGCTAACCAAAAGGTCGTCAGTTCGAATTCACCAAGTCCTCCTTGGAAACTCTATGTGGCAATTCTACTCTGTCTTATAGGGTCGCTATGAGTCAGAATTGACTTGATGGCAACATGTTTGGTTTTTCTGGTTTATACCTAAAAAACCATTCCAAACAAGATACAGTTTATCCCTAACCTGCCCTGCACCTGACATATGACTCTAAGAAATAGCTATCCTACATCCGTGTGTGTGTATATGTATGTACTCATTTCAGTGGTTCTTGAACCTCCAAACTTAGATTTGGACCAACTGGTAAAGTCAAGTAAAGTGAGGTCACTGATATATTTTTTATCCTTTAGTCCCCTAACCCTAGTGTCTGTTATATGGTGCACTTACTATGTGTCAGTTCCTCCTATTTCAGGAATTTGGTATGTATCACTAAAAGGTGATTGAATAAATAAATGAAATAATATTCAAAATCATTCATCTTCCCGGTTAATCAGTCAATCCATCTTCTGATCGATTTCTATGCAAGCAAGACCACCCCAGTCCCTATTCTCTATAAATGAGTGGAGAGGAAGGTGTGAAAAGGGGAAACTATATCAAACAAAACTCTCCTGCGAGTTTTTGTTGAGGGCTGGCCCAGATCTGAACCAGTCCATTCATCTCACTGGCAATATCTGCCCAAAGCCTTCGCAGGATGACTGGTTCAGGTGAATTAACTTGTTTCTTTCTCCAATTAAGATTTTTGCAAGTCTCGACAGCTAATTTTCTAATACCCTGAATGGAATCTCAAAACACACACAAATAGGTTAGACAGTATTGAACACTCTAACAATCAGTGTCCCGGGTGGGTAACAACAGAAAACAATTCCAGGTAACTTAAGCAGAAAAGGAATTTACTGGCAGTGAATTGGCTAGCTCGCAGAATCAATGGAAATTTGGAGAAAAAAGTTTAGAGAAGGGAGAGGAACTAAGGGAAACGAGGCGTTGAGACTACCACACCAAGAGATAAATCTCCTTAGGGCACTAGGACTCCACAGCTGACTCCTCTGTCACTGGACTCTTGTCCCTGTCTCAGCCACAGAAAATAATCTCTGTATATCCTGTGAAACTCTGTCACTCATGTTTCAAAGTTCCAGGCAGGAGCATTCAAGTAACTCAGGCTAGGTCACGTGCTCGCATCCTAGCTTCCTGGAAGACAGGTGATATCTGTCCCCTTCACTTTCAGAAGTGGGTATTTGGAGACTAGGCAGCCAAAAATAATTTGTCCATTACAGCTCACCCCTTTGGCTCCCCAGCATCTCCTCACACTATTCTACCCACATTTGCATTTCCTAAAAATGTTTCTAATGGAATACAACTATCCTTTAAAATACTGAAAGTACTCTCAGCCCTCCCCAAGGTGAGGTACCCTTATTACATCAGCTACTGTACCCAGCTCAGAATCTAGGACTTCTAGATCACATCCATCCCACTTTTGGTTCTGTTGCCATCCTGTCTTCTGTATCCTAGGGAATAAACTATAAGATAACCATCACCAACACTATAGTCAATAATGGGAGAAAAGGAAAAGGAATGAAATTCATTAAAATATATAAATTTATATGTTAAAGAACAAGAAAGAGAATTAAATTGAGAATACATTTCATTCTTCTAAAAACATGGTATTTATGTTTTCCAACCTTCATTGCTCATTTTATGTTCTCTCTGCCTTCAGCCAACACCTGAGCTGGTTGGGAATTGTCATGGTTTGAATTATGTCCCCCAAAAAATGTGTCTATCAGTTTGGCTGGGCCATGATTCCTGGTACTCTGTGATTTTCCTGTATGTTGTAAACCTGCCTCTATGATGTTAATGAGGGAGGATGGGTGGCAGTTGTGTTGGTAAGGCAGGACTGGATCTACAAGACTGGATTGTGTCCTGAGGCAATCTCCTGAGATATAAAAGAGAGAAGTGAGCAGTGAAACAGGGGGACCTCATACCATCAAGAAAGCAGTGCCGAGAGCAGAGCGCGTCCCTTGGACCGGGGTCCCTGTGCAGAGAAGCTCCTAGTCCGGGGGAACACTGATGAGAAGGCCAAGAGAGAGAGAAAGGTTTCCCCTGGAGCTGACGCCCTGAATTTGGACTTTTAGCCTACTTTACTGTAAGGAAATAAACTTCTCTTCGTTAAAACCATCCACTTGTGGTGTTTCTGTTATGGCAGCACTAGATGACTAAGACAGGAATTTTTAGCAGAAAAGGAATCCAAACTTTTGCCTGTCTACCCAGGGGCATGGAAAGTCTGAAAAGGCCTGTAGTGGCCTCTGCTGCAATTCAGTGAAACAATTATTGTGTTCTCTGGTAAATCATTCCTCCCTTGAAGACTAAAATTTCAAAACTGGCTACTCCCAGACTCCAAGGGGTGGAAATAAAAGTCCAAGACCACTAGACCTCATAAATGTTACTGCAATTGTATGCCCAATATTTTCATAGTGTTTATCTCTAACCATTTATGTCTTACCAAGGCAGCTAGTATGCCTGCAACATTCTGATTTCTACATTCTATAAGCATGATGTAATCAGTATTGTGTGTGAGAGTAATATCCTGTATGATGGTGAGATGGGGAATGTTCCCGTGGACTAAGTTATGGCACAGAACCGATGATTTGACACGTCCCCAAATAAAGACAGTGAAGGTATACTGTTGTCTCTATCAGAAAAAAGCAAACCGATTTGGGTTTTTTATTGTTGTTTTGTTTTATTTTCCTGTGTATTGAAATAGAGGAAACAGCATTTTCCAGGTCAATAGCTGCATAGCAGATGCCAGGGGCTATACTTCTTAATTACAGTTAAGAGACCACACCAGGAATGCAATGCAATTAGAACCATTATATTAGTAATTTTACAATAATTGACAGTTTTTAAGTTTTATTCATATTCTGCACCAACCAAACTGAACGGAAATCGAGACTTTTATGGTAGCACTAATCGTTTTTATTACCCTGGCAAAGCAGTATTTCCTTTGGCTTACTATTTTAGTAGTGAAGGATAGTTCTAGGGGGCTTTATTTGACCCTAACTCCCATAATATCCTTGACTTCATGAATCAGAGAGACAATATGGGAATTCTGGCAACTACTGTATATATATTCTAACTGTACACTTACAAAGTGGAGAAACAATCTCAGGATGTGGCTTATGGTAAAACTAACTCAGGCCAAAACCCAAAAACCTCATCCTCACAAGCTCTTAATAAAACCAGCAGAGTACAATGACATCCGTACCTAGAGAAATTAGTCTTATCTAATTTAGAACACTAGAACTAGTGTTCAATTACCCCAAAAGGCTCAAAGTTTTCCCTGCACCCAGTGCATAGTTGCTTTATCAAAGAGATGCAGTTCTTTTGTGAAATATTTGGAGAAACATTCATGGTATGTTCTTGTAATGATACTGTAGGGTCCTTCCTCAAGGGAACTTGGCTTCGCCTTCATGTAAGAGCTCTGGGTCTGGCAGCTGATAGGTTTAGGTATTAGGTAAGAGCCATGACTTGATCACCAGATCTTTAGGGAACTTTTTTGTTTTGTTTTGTTTTAGAGATCAAGTAAACCCTTAGTAGGCTGTCTACCTATTTCAGTTCTAGAGTCCCTAAGATTAATTAGCCCCCAAAGAGCCATGTGGGTCAGAACATTCTGATTACTGCTCTAGCTACATGCTTAGCCATAATTTGGTAACTATTTCAATTCTCTTAATGAAGTGCAGCTCTTTAGCCTTTGCCATTCCATTACTCTCTCACCCCCACTGAAGTAAGGGAGACCATTTCAACTACAATGTCACCTACCAGCATTTAGAGGACTCCCACTACGGTTCTTTTCAAAGATGCTGGTACTCCCTTTCACCAACGTCTTTCTTAATGCCTTAATGAATAGCAATGTATAGGGCCTCCAGAGGGGCATACTTAGTACCACCCTTCTCAAGCAATAGGGTATTTGTGTTAGACACTATACCTTAGAGGCCCACGCTAATCCTCCTCAGACCATGGGTTGAGTCTTTCATAAAGTTATAGCCAATTGCCCATCAGGGCTGCGGTTTTATCTGATGACTCAGCTTGGGGGGCAGATCTGCTTTCAGACTCACTCACATGGTTGTTGGCAGTCTTTGATTCCTCTCTACCTGAGCTTCTCCATAGGGCAGCTCACAACACAGAGGCTTGATTTTTCTCATAGTGAGGGACCTGAAAGTATTAAAGAAACCAATATAGACCCTAAAGAAATAAGGTAAGCAATCATAGAACAATTTTAGAAGTTTCATGCCATTTTTGCTTAATTCTTACGGGCTATTTTGCTATCTTGCAGGAGAGTCAGAATTACAATCTAAGGAGGCGGCTTCTAATATCAATACTCTTTCCACTACAAGATATTCCTGTCTAAGGAAGGGGGGCGGTGTTAATCAATGGGTTTCCACTGAGTAATTACTGGGGAAAGCTCAGTAGTGTTGCTCCTTGTGATACTGTTGAATTCCTACAGGAATGGATAGCAAACAGTTTTGCAGGCGTTAAGGATTTTTTTAATCCAATCTTGAACACTCAAATTTGAGTAGATGGGACACTTGGGGAAAGGGCAGTTTAAGTTGAATGGGAAGCAGTATCGTTTTGGTAGTAAAGTGTGCAGGCTCTGAAGGGGAGCTTTGGAATATTGTGAACTTTTAAGAAAATTTTCAATCCCAGTAGCAGTATTTTAAGGCCCCAAACCAGTTCATCATTTTCAAGGGCCATCCAGAGAGCTGAGGATGAGGCTGACACGAGGCTAAGCAGTAAGTCCTGGAAAGCTCTTTAAATTCTTGCTTTTATCTTATCTTCTGTCATGGATTAATTTGTGTCCCAAAAAAATATGTGTGAACCTGGCTAGGTCATACTTCCCAGTATTGTGTTGTTGTCTTCCATTTTGTGGTCTGGTGTAATTATTTTCCATTTTGTGATGTGTTATAAATCCTAACCTCTAGGTGGGGCCAAGACGGCGGAATAGTCAGAAGCTTCCAGTGGACCCTCTTACAACAAAGACCCAAAAAAAACAAGTGAATCAATTATATGTGACAATTTAGGAGCCCTGAACATGAAAGGCAAAGTTGAGGAACCGGAATGAGTGGCAGGGGGAGGGAGAGAAAGTTCGGAAGCAGCGAGGAGTTGCCAGACCTGACCTGGAGAGATCCTGAGCCCTTCAGACCTGATCAGCTTGGGGTGAATGGTGAGGCAGGCAAGCAGCAGTGCTCAGGAAGCATATTTTGCACTGGGAGAGACCCAGAGGCGGACAGTCTACTCGATCACCCAGAACCAGTGAGAAGCAGCCCTCGATTGGTGAAAGATAAGTACTTGCATCTGGCCTACCGTGCGGATCAAAAACACAGCCCTTAGGGAAAAACTTCTCTCCCATTTACCTCCTTATTCCCTGCTCTGCACTGGGTCCCAGACAGGCTTCAGCAATTGCCAAGTCCCCTGAGCCAGAAGTAGGATCTGCCACACCCTAAGCAATTCTCCCAGCCTTGGAGGGTGAATAAATTAACAAACAGGGGTAAAAAACTGCCAGCTCCCCTAAGCCAGGAACGTAAGGTAGGCACAGATCCTTTGCCTAGACACAAGCATAAGGGATCCATGGACTTTGAGCACATTTCCCCTGCAGAGACTTGTGTAGGCCCATTTCAACAGCGTAGGCCGTCACTACCACAGTACAACAGGGTATATACCTGAAGTCTAACTGCAACTGTTTCAGCTGTGAAGTGGCAGGCTCGTGACATTTGACACTGCTCTGCCCATTGAGCAGTGTCTTCACCTACCCACATCAGGGGCCTGAGGACAGGTGGCTCCACCCATGCCACCAAGCCACCTGCAATAGGGGCCCAAGAATAAGAGATGCCTCACAGTTCTTACAGCCAACAGCACTGGGTGCTCATAATCCAGCTGCAAAACCCACCAACCTTTGTGCTCTAGGTAACAGGGGCACGCCTTCCTCCTGGACACTCGGGGGCAACCATCAGCCCCCGCCTTGCTCAGAGTGTGTCCCCCTGCTGCCGTCAGATGCCTGTGCCTACACCAAACACCTATGCCTGTCTAGGACTGTAGGTGAGAGCCTGCACCACACACTTGGTGGCTATCTACCAGGACACCTGAGCTGAATCCATACAGGAGGAGTGGGTGGACTCCTGAGCTCACATACTAGTAACAGATCTAACCAACTGGTGACAGGACACTAGAGCTTCAAAGGTGCCAATAATCAAGCTAGCTCATACCAGCAGCCTATCTGGGCATATCAAAACAAAACAAGAAGCTAGGACACAGTAAGGAAACATAAAATAAATAAATATAATAACTTATTGATGGCTCAGAGACAACAGTCAATATCAAATCACATAAAGAGGAAATCCATGATGATTTCAGCAAGTTCCCAAAATAAAGAATCTAGAAATTTTCCAGAGGACGAAAATTTCTTGGAATTACCGGAGGCAGAAAACAAAAGATTAATCAACAGAACTCTTCAAGAGACTAGAAAGGAAATTATGCAAACTGCAGAAAACACAACAGAGGAAATTAAAAAGTTTAGAGAAGAGCATAATGACAAATTTAACAGGCTGCAAGAATCCATAGAGAGACAGCAATCTGAAATCCAGACAATTAACAGTAAAATTTCAGAATTAGACAACTCAATAGAAAGTCATAGGAGCAGAATTGAGGCAATGGAAGTCAGAATTCGTGAGACTGAAGATAAAGCACTTGACACCAACTTATTTGAGTAAAGATCAGATAAAAGATTTTAAAAAATGAAGAAACCCTAAGAATTATGTGGGATTTATCAAGAGGAATAACCTACGAGTGATT
>NW_004444139.1:2432300-2433535 GCF_000243295.1 Trichechus manatus latirostris | reverse complement strand
ACAATATAATGATAAAAGAGTCAATAGACCAGGAGGACATAACTATAAAAAATATTTACGCACCCAACAACAGGGCTCCAAAATACACAAAACAAACTCTAATGGCACTGAAAAGAGAGATAGACAGCTCCACAATAGTAGTAGGAGACTTCAACACACCACTTTTGGTGAAGGACAGAACATCTGGAAAGAAGCTCAACAAAGACTTGGAAGAGCTAAATGTTACAATCAACCAACTTTACCTCATAGACATATACCGAACACTGCACACAACAGCAGCCAAGTATGCTTTCTTTTCAAATGTACATGGAACGTTCTCCAGAACAGACCACATATTAGGCAATAAAGCAAGCCTTAACAAAATCCAAAGCAGAGAAATATTACAAAGCATCTTTTCTGACCGTAAAGCCATAAAAATAGAAATCAATAACAGAAAAACCAAGGGAAAAAATCAAGCACATAGAAACTGAACAACACCTTGCTCAAAAACTACTGGGTTATAGAACAAAATTAAGGATGGAATAAAGAAATTCATAGAATCAAATGAGAATGAAAACACATCTTACCAGAACCTTGGGACACAGCAAAAGCTGTGCTAAGAGGTCAGTTTATAGCAATAAATGTACACATCCAAAAAGAAGAAAGGGCCAAAATCAAAACATTAACCCTACAACTCGAACAAGTGGAAAGAGAGCAGCAAAAGAAACCCTCAGGCACCAGAAGAAAGGAAATAATAAGAATTAGAGCAGAATTAAATGAAATTGAGAATAAAAAGACAATTGAAAGAGTTAACAAGATCAAAAGCTGGTTCTGTGAAAAGATCAACAAAATTGATAAACCATTGGCCAAACTGGCAAAAGAAAAACAGGAGAGGAAGCAGATAACCCGTATAAGAAATGAGAGGGGTGATATCACAACACACAGAACTGAAGTTAAAAGAATCATAACAGAATACTATGAAAAATTGTACTCTAACAAATTTGAAAACCTAGAGGAAATGGACAAATTTCTAGATATTCACTACCTACTTACACTAACACAAACAGAAGTAGAACAACTAAATAAATCCATAACAAAAGAAGAGATTGAAAAGGTAATTTAAAAACTCTCAACAAAAAAAGCCCTGGCCCAGATGGCTTCACTGGAGAATTCTGCCAAACTTTCAGAGAAGAGTTAACACCACTACTACTAAAGGTATTTCAGAGCATAGAAAAGGATAGAATACTCCCAAACTC
>NW_004444139.1:2425696-2427103 GCF_000243295.1 Trichechus manatus latirostris | reverse complement strand
TAAGACAGCACACATTACTGGGGAAGCCAGCACAACTTGTACAAGAAAAGGTCATGGAAACTCCATAGACACTTCCAAACTCCCTGAGGGACTGAATTGCTGGGTGGAGGGCTGTGGGGACCATGGTCTCAGGGAACATCTATCTCAACTGGCATAACACAGTTTACAAAGACTATGTTCTACATTCTACCTTGGTGAGTAACGTCTGGGGTCTTAAAAGCCTGTGAGCAGCCAAGATACTCTACTGGTCTCACCCATTCGGGAGCAAGGGAGAATGACGAGAACAAGATACAAGGAAAAGATTAGTTCAAAGGACTAATGTACCACAGCTACCATGGCCTCCACCAGATTGAGTCCAGTACAGCTAGATGGTGCCCAGCTACCACCACTAACTGCTCTGACCGGGACTCACAACAGAGGGTCCTGGAAAGAGGTGGAAAAGGATGTAGAACAGAACTCTAACTCAGAAAAAAAAGACCAGATTTACTGGCCTGACAAACTGGAGAAACCCTGAGAGTATGGCCCCTGGACACCCATTTAGCTCAGTGGTGAAGCTCCTCCTGAAGTTCACCGTTCAGCCAGGGTTGGACATCCTCATAAAACAAAACAGAACTAATGAGGCACAGCAGTCCAGGAACAAGGACTAGAAGGCAGGAGGCGACAGGAAAGCTGGTGATAGAGAACCCAAGGTTGAGAAGGGACAGGGTTGACATGTCATGGGGTTGTTAAACATTGTCATAGGGCAATATGTGTACTAACTATTTAATAAGAAACTATTTGTTCTGCAAACCTACATCTCAGGTACAAAAAAAAAAAAGAATTATCTATATGAGATCAAAATGACAACACAAACTCAAAAGGTTTGATGGGAAGCCTAGGGGACAGTGAGTTGAAGATAATGGTGATGTAATAATTTGGAAAAGCATAGTGAGAATAGCAGCACAACTGGAAGAATTTAATCGATGTCACTGAATTGTACATGTAGAAACTTTCAAAATGGTGTAAATTTAGTTATGTATATTTTCACTATAAATAGGTCCTCAACGTTGAGAAGGGAGAGTGTTGACATGTCGTGGGGCTGTTAACCAATGGCATAAAACAATATGTGTACTGACTGTTTAATGAGAAACTATTTGTTCTGCAAACCTTTATCTAAAGTACAATAAAAAACATTTTTTTTAATTGAAAACAATAAAGATCATGGGAGAAAAAATAGGGACAATGCTAGGAGCCCTAATACATGGCATAAACACAATATGAACCATAAGTAACAACGCACAAGCACCAGAAGAGAGACTAGATAACTGGGAGCTCCTAAAAATCAAACATTTATGCTCATCAAAAGACTTCACCAAAAGAGTAAAAAGACAACCTACAGACTTGGAAAAAAATTTTGGCTATGACAAA
>NW_004444139.1:2424031-2425007 GCF_000243295.1 Trichechus manatus latirostris | reverse complement strand
GCTTCTCAGGGCAGGGATCCCGGTCCAAAGGACACACTCTGCTCCCGGCACTGCTTTCTTGATGGTATGAGGTCCCCCTGTCTCTCTGCTCACTTCTGTCTTTTATATCTCAAGACATTGCCTCAGGATACAATCCAATCTTGTAGACGGAGTCCTGCCTTACTAACACAACTGTCGCCCATCCTCCCTCATTAACATCGTAGAGGCAGGATTTACAACATATAGGAAAACGACACAATACCAGGAATCATGGCCCGGCCAAATTGATACGCATGTTTTTGGGGGGACATAATTCAATCCATGACATTCCACCCTTTGGCCCCCAAAAAATCACATCCTTGCAACATGTAAAACATATTCACTCCATCATATCACAGCCAAAGTCTTGACTCTAAGTCCAAAATCCAAAAATTCCTCTTCATCTATGAAGTCTAGAATACAAGTTATCTGTTTCCAAAGGTAGAATGGCAGAACAAGCACAAGCTAGACATTTGCATTACAAATAGGAGAAATTGCAGGGAAAGAAGTGATAACAGGCAGCAAGCAAGTCAGTAGAACACATTACATTAGCCCACAAGGCTTTTAAAATAAACCTCTGTTCTCTCAGACAATTTACACAATGCCCCTGCCCTCCAGACTCTAGGTATTGGCCACACTCTCCAGATTCTGCGTGGAAGCCCCTTGGCTCTGGGTTTCAGCTCCACACTCTCAGTTTCATCTCTATGCCTTCTGCCGGTTACTTTCTGCCTGCTTGCCTTGCCAAGGTTTTTGGCTTGTTCCAGACTCACCAGCCACCTCGTGTCGTCTCACCTCTGGTTCGTGGGACTTGAGCTAGCAGCTTACCTGTTGATCTCGGAATTCATCGAACTTCTCAGCCTGCAAGCAAGAGTCCAGTTCCCTGACCTGTCAACCTTGGGTTCGCCAGCCCCTGCAGCTATGTGAATCAGGAGAAACCTTGCGGTCTTGTCTGCTGATC
>NW_004444139.1:2396415-2423752 GCF_000243295.1 Trichechus manatus latirostris | reverse complement strand
GGATAAACAAATTATGGTATACCCACACAATGGAATACTACGCAATGATAAAGAACAACAGTGAAGCCATGAAACATAACATGGAGGAATCTGGACAGCATTATGCTGAGTGAATTTAGTCAGTCACAGAAGGACAAATATTGTACAAGACCACTATTATAAGAACTCAAGAAAAGGTTTAAACGTAGAAGACAACATTCTTTGACGGTCACAAGGATGGGGAGGGAAGGTAAGGGTTATTCACTAACTAGATTGTAGACAAGTATTATTTTAGGTGAATGGAAGGACAGCACGCACTACAGAGGAAGTCAGCACAACTGGACTAAACAAAAGATAAGAAGTTTCCTGAATACAATCAAACACTTTGAGGGACAGAGAAGCAGGGGTAGGGGCTTGAGGACCATGCTTTCAGGAGACATCCAGGTCAATTAGCATAACAAATCTTATTAAGATAATGTTCTGCATCCTACTTTGGTGAGTGGCATCTCAGGTCTTAAAAGCTAGTGAGTGGCCATCTAAGATGCATCAATCGGTCCTAACCACCTGGAGTAAAGGAGAATGAAGAACACCAAAGACACAAGGAAAGCAGTAGCCCAAGAGACAGAAAGGGCCACATAAACCAGAGACTTCATCAGCCTGAGACCAGAAGAACTAGATGGTGCCCAGCTACCACCAATTACTGCCCTGACAGGGAACACAACAGAGACTCCCAGATGGAGCAGGAGAAAGGTGGGGTGCAGAATTCAAATTCTAGTAAGAAAACCAGACTTAATGGTCTGACTGAGACTGGAGGAACCCTGAAAAGCATGGCCCCTGGATTCTCTATCAGCCCAGAACGAAAACAATTTCCAAGGCCAATTCTTCAGACAGGGATTGGTCTGGACTGTGGGACATAAAGGGATACTCATGAGGAGTGTGCCTCTTAGCTCAAGTAGATACGGAGTGAGATGGGAAGGCAGAGAGGGTTAGGAGCTGGCTGAATGGACATGGGGAATCAGGGGAGGAAAGGAGGAGTGTGCTATCACAGTATGGGGAGAGCAATTAGGGTCACATAACAATGTATGTATAAATTTTTGTATGGGAGACTAACTTGAAATGTAAACTTCATTGAAACTACAACAATAAACAAGAAAAAAAATCCTAACCTCTGCCTGTGGTTATGAGCGCATTTGTGAATGGGTCGTGTTTGTTATGTTAATGAGGCAGGTTAGGGTGTATCTTGAGTTAACCTCTTTTGAGATATAAAAGAGATAAACAAGAAAGCAAAAAAAGCAGAGATGGGGGAAGAGAGATGCCAAGCCACATGAAGATCGCCCAGGAGCAGAAGCTCAGAAGAGACAAGGACTTTCCTCCAGAGCTAACAGAGATAGAAAGCCTTCCCCTAGGGCTGGCACCCTGCATTCAGACTTTTAGCCTCCTAAACTGTGAAAAAATAAATTGCTGTCTGTTAAAACCACCCACTTGTGGTATTTCTGTAATAGCAGCATTAATAACTAAGACATCTTCCAAACTTGATAGCAAGGAGTTTAAAATCTGCTGCTCAAGAACAGGGGCTAGCAAACTAGAAAGGGCCAGGCATTAAATACCTGAGGCTTCGTGGACCTGATGGTCTGCCATACTACTCAACTCTACCTTTGTAGGGCAAAAGCAATAACAGACCAGAATAAGTGAATGGGCACGGCCAGAGCTACCTTGCACTTGGAGAATTCATAGCGGGAACACCTCCTCAGTTTGTGCACCCTGGGTGCCTCGTTTGCCTCTCTGTAGTCCCCGCCCTGGATGTGGCTGTGTTTTAATAAAATTTTATTTGCATAAACAGTCCACAGGCAGGAGCTGGCCCCCAGGCCATAGTTTGCCAACTTCTGCTCTAGTAATCATGTTAAAATGTTTTCACTCTTTTCATCTGCAATGCAAACCTGTGACGTAAGTATTATATTTGAGTCTCAGAATAAGTAGGTAACTTCCCTGGGGCTACTTAGCTGGCAAGTGGAGGACCAGAACACCTTCTAACCTCAGAGGGCACTATTTCAGAGCACCACTCTTGGGCAAGAAGTCTCTCTCACTGTTTTATCTCCATCAGAAGGAGGCGTGGTCCAGAACCTTGAACAAGGTAAGGATACAATAAACTGTTTTTTGATTTGGCTTATATTTAGAGAAAAAATTTAGCATATGGTTGAGAGTACAGACTCTGAAGTAACACTAGTAATCAGTTGCCATCAAGTCAACTCCAGCTCATGGTGACCTCATGTATATCAGAGTAGAACTGTTTTCCATAGGGTTTTCAGTGGCTGATTTTTCTGAAGTAGATCACCAGGCCTTTCTACCAAGGCATCTGTGGGTGGACTTGAACCTCCAACCCTTCAGTTGGCACATTAGCACATGAACCGTTTGCACCACCCAAAGCCTCCTGGAGTGGACTATCAAGATTCAAATTCCACTTCAGTTGGACAGCCCCATTAAACAAAACGGGACTAACGAGGCACAGCAGTCCAGGGACAAGGCCTAGAAGGCAGAAGGGGACAGGAAAGCTGGTGATAGGGAACCCAAGGTTGAGTAAGGACAGTGTTGACGTGTAGTGAGGTTGTTAACCATTGTCATAGGGCAACACTGTACTAACTGTTTAATGAGAAACTATTTTGTTCTGTAAACCTTCATCTTAAGTGAGAATAGCAGCAAAACTGGAAGAGCATAGTCGATGTCACTGAACTGTGCATGTAGAAATTTTTGAAATGGTGTATATTTGGCTATGTATATTTTCACCAAAAAAAAAAAAAAGGTCAAGAAGGGAGAGGGTTGACATGTCGTGGGGTTGTTAACCAATGTCATAAAACAATTTGTGTACTACTGTTTAACGAGAAACTATTTGTTCTGTAAACCTTCACCTGAAATACAATTAAAAAAGAAAAGAAAAAGAAATTCCACTTCATTATGCATGACCATGGGCAAATTACCTTCAATCTGTGCCTCAGTGTTCTCACCTATAAAATGGGGTAACGTCTCATCGGATCATTGTGAGAAATCAATGAATTGTACACATGAAATACTTAGGCACTAAAGTGCCTGGCACATAATGAAGCTGAACAGGGGTTCCTATTATTATTTATAAGCTTCACTTCCCCCTGGTGATTGACTTTTTAGCAGGGAATGCAGTCTGTTCAAATAAAAAACATTTCAGGTTTACAAGGGAAGGACTAGTCCAAAGAACTAATGGACCACAACTGCCATGGCCTCCACCAGACTGAGTCCAGTACAACTAGATGGTGCCCAGCTACCACCAGTGACTGCTCTGACAGGGATCACAACAGAGGGTCCCAGACAGAGCTGGAGAAAAATGTAGAACAAAATTCTAACTCACAAAAAAAGACCAGACTTACTGGCCTGACAGAGACTGGAGAAACCCCGAGATGAGAGTATGGCCCCTCAGACACCCTTTAGCTCAGTAATGAAGTCACTCCAGAGGTTCATCCTTCAGCCAAAGATTAGACAGCCCCATAAAACAAAATGAGACTAATGGGGCACAGCAGTCCAGGGACAAGGACTAGAAAGCAGGAGGGGAAAGGAAAGCTGGTAATAGGGAATCCAAGGTTGAGAAGGGAGAGCGTTGACATGTAGTGGGGTTGTTAACCATTGTCATAAAACAATATGTGTACTAACTGTTTAATGAGAAACTATTTGTTCTGTAAATCTTCATCTAAAGTACAATAAAAAAAAAGAAAAAGAAAAAATAAACATTCCAGGCTTTAACAAGAGGCCAGTGTGGAAAATGTGAATGGGAGAGACATTGGGCCTGGTCAAATCACTCCATAAACAGGTCTTGCTGTTCAACCAAAGTCATGACATAAGAGATCAACCAAACTCATAACATCCCCAAGGTCTGGGTTTTCTGAGTGCACAAGATCGCCGGGGCAGAGGGCAGAGGAGTTTTACTTGGGCCACCTAGGCCTGACAATGGGTCAAATGCCCCAGCGTCAGCCAATCAGTGCTGCCAGGCTGCACCTCCACATTCCGTTTAACTTTTAATAGCAGATATGAAAATTTCATCACGTTTTCTGCTTTAGTCTTGTGAAATATTAAACATCAATAAATTCTTGATTCTAATGCAAAACACTACAAATGTTCATAGATTTCATCAAGAGGTACTTCGGAAGCACGTTTTGTTACAGGGCTACTTCAGGTGAAACACGCCTACTCCAGTAAGGCATCACTTTTTTCTTCTTCCATTGCCTGTATTCCTTGCTCGGACACTGTTTATTCTGAGATTCAGATGTTACAAATAAGCACATGAAAAAGCAGAAGTTCTGTGAATGTGCCTGCTTTATGCACTCAGAGATGACTGTTGGCAGTATCCAGAATCTGTGAATGGGAGGAGGGGGATGAGCTGAAGGGATGGAGCCAAACTTTGGAAAACAATTAAACCATGTTGATTGTCCCCAAAGTGACATTTTCGCTTGACCTCCAAGGCAGGAGGCTCATCTCAGGCCTGGGTTGTGGCCTTGGGGTTTCTGGAGGCATGGGAACGTATGTTTGGTGAATTAATGAGAAGCAGCTGAATTAAGTCTTTTTTCCCCCAGGAGAGAACTTGTCTTAGCCATCCAGTGCTACTATAACAGAAATACCACAAGTGAATGGTTTAACAAACCAAAATTTATTCTCTCACAGTCTAGGAGACTAGAAGTCTGAATTCAGGGTGCCAGCTCCACAGGAGGACTTTCTCTCTCTGTCCACTGTGGTAGAAGGTCCTCATCAATCGTCCCTGCGTCTAGGAGGTTCTCAGCACAGGGACCCTGGGTCCAAAGGACACACTCCACTCCTGGCTCTTCTTTCTTGATGGTAGTAGGTCCTCTTCTCTCTGCTCAATTATCTCTCATTTTATCTCTGTAAGATAAAAGGTAATGCAGGTCACACCCCAGGAAAACTCCCCTTACATTGGATCAGGGCTGTGATCTGAGTAAGGGTGTTGCATCCCACCCTAATCCTCTTTAACCTCTTTAACATGACCTAATCCTGCCTCATTAACATAACAGACAGCTCACTTCCTAATGGGACCGTAATCACAGGCATAGAGACTAGGATTTACAGCACATCACAAAATGGAGGATAATCATGTTACAAAATGGAGGACAACCACACAATACTAGGAATCATGGCCTAGCCAAGTTGACATATTTTGCCGGAGGACACAATTCAATCCATGACAGAACTCAAGCTGGTGTAAAATCAGTTTGTCTGACAAGTTGGTGGGCTGGTCCAGTGGAAAACGTCTGCTTGCAGGGAAGGCAGCAGCTTCCCTGAAAAGAACACACCCTGTGAAGAAGGAGCTGAGCCCTGACTTTGGCTGCAGGAAGGAATTTTGAGCCCTGCCCTATAACTGCTTCCTAAACCTTCCTCAGCCCAGCCTCCAAGAGGAACCAGAAAGAGCAGCCCCATTAAGCAGTGCTGAGCATTGGTGCACAAGCAACTCTGCTTGGGGGCACCCCATTAGAGAATGTTCTGGAAAGGGGAGCGAGGCACTTCCCCTCTTCATGACAGATCACCACAGAGCTCAGCACACAGATGACAGTCATCACAGAAGGGACACAGGACACAGGACAGTGCCCAGTGACAGTGAGCTGGGTGGCATGGCCATTCCTGGCAGGGATTGGTGGCAGTTAAGCATGCAGAAGGAAGCTGTGCGGTGGGAAGACAACAGTGCTTTGCCAAGCATTCCAGCATAGTCCTGCTCTCCTGTCCACTTTCCAGACACACAAAGCTACTCCTTCCTCTTCTCCTATCCTACTCCACCTGCCACATACACACACACACAAATGCATGAGCCGACTGCCACCTAGTTCCAGAGCCACCTGTCACTGACATGTCCTCCTTGCCATACCTAGCCAGAGCCACAGGCACCCAGACCTTTCTTGCACTTCAGACAGTCCACATGCTGCCCACAGCATTCCCTGGGGCCCACCTCTGGAGTCCAACGTCTCCACGGTCCCTTATGCCAGCGTCCTTCCTTTAGAACACATGCCCCAAGCCTTCCTCAGCGCTCTGCTCAAGGCACCTCTCCCAGGACATATACCCAGATGCGCAGGCGTGAGTGGCCCTTTCTTCTGTACCTCCCACATCCCACACGCTCCACCGCATCATTTACCAGCTTGTACCTGGGTTTTTTGTTTCCGTTTATCTCCCCAGACAGAAGGTAGCTCCTTCAGGGAGGGCCTGTTCCTTATTTACCCCGGTAGTCTCAGGGTTATGCCAAGCCCTGCAGGGCTGGTTCTCACCCGTGCCCAGGGTGAGGCAGGTCCAACAACAGCAGCGTGGTGCATGCCAGGACCAGGGGGCAGAGTGAAAATGCAAGGTTTTTGTCCTGAAATCCCAAGGGGGATGCAGAAATGACATGGCTCGGGAGGCAACTTTCAATGGAGTGATGTTTAGGAAGACACTTTGCCTCTGTAGGTACAAGCAAAGACGTGGCTTGTGTCTTGCATTATCCTCCTGGCTGGGGAAGATTCCTCTCGGGGGCCCTTGGTGCCCTCCAGACAGCCAGGCTTCCTGTGCTCTGGATTTTTCCGCCTCTTAGCTTCATCAGCAGGGAGCACACGCAGGAAGGCATCCTTGCTTCTCCGGGGAGTCGCAGCTAATGGATGCCTAATTCAATAGCTTTCACACTGTAAAGGGCTGGCTGATAAAAAGCATTTACAGAAAATTCAGTGGAGAACTTCACATCCACACTCCCCCAATAGAAGCCTGATTATCTCCAAATGTTACACACTTACATGGGACAGGGTGGCTGGCCGGGACTGGCTCCAAATGCATATCCAGAGCAGCCAAGCGCAGTCAAATATTGTTCCCCATGTACCAGCCTTGACTAATGTCCTCACTCCCACGGCCCTCAGGTTTTATGGCCTCATGCCTCACTCTCCTGCCTTTGTCTTCTGCATTCTCTCTCCAGCCCGTGCCCTGGAGGTAATAACCCCTCACCACTGCACAGAGCACACCTGGCTCAAAGTCCCAGCCGGCTATGCTGCATTCAGTCTGTGCCAGGACCTGGGCTGAGCATCTCTGTCCTACCTTAATGCATTCATCCGCTTGGTCCGGTAAGGTGAGAAAAAACCCATGTGTTAAAGAGTAGAACTGAGCTCTGCAGGATTTTCTTGGCTGTAGTCTTTACGGAAGCAGATCATCAGGTCTTTTCTTCCTCAGCGCCACTGGGTGGGTTTGAACGACCAACCTTTTAGGTTAGCAGACACAGGCAAACTATTCGCGCCACCCAGGGAACTTCCTGTGAGTTGAGTCCAACTAATAGGTTCATTTTCTGGAAGAGAAAACTGAGGTCTAAGAGGCTTAAACAATCTTCCCAGTCCACAGTCTGGATCTGTAGTCCATGCCTTAAGCCCTATGATCTAATGCCAGTCGCTTTAGACTTATCAGGCTTCTGGGTGATTTGTCCCAGGCCCCATCTCCTCCAAGACGGTCTGGCCCCACCTTCCTGCCAGTTCTTGCACAGAGAAGTGGAGATCCCAGAGGCCATCTGACCACTCTCCCCAGGCCCTAGGATTGAAGCCTGCCAGCTCAAAAGCTGTGTGTCTATCACCTTGGGGTCAGCTTGAGGCAGATTCAGCTTGGACTGTGTGCCCTCCAGATAGCTGATGAATTAATGAATGGGTGAATGGATGAATGAAGATGATGAGCTCCCTGTCCAAGGAGACATTCAAGAAGAGCTTGGAATTCCATGTGCCAAGCAGAGGGCCGTGGCCAGGATGCTAATTCAATGTTGGTGGGGTGAATGCCTTCTAAGCAGCATTCCCAATCCTGGATGTGTGATCCTAGGCACTGGCCCAGTAACCCTGCAGGTAAACTCACCAAGAGTGACACCTTTTCCTCTCCCTCTTTGTGAACTCCGCAAGGTCTTGCCCAGGACACATCCGTAACAAGTATTCAATAAATGCCTGGTACTTGTGTCTTTCCAGTTACAACCAGCTAAGCCAATCAGAGCTAACAGGGCCTGGTTTCAGATGATTTTTACATCTGTTTTTAGAGGCAGTCAAATTACAGTTCCAATGAGTTTCTTGACCTAGTCTAATTGTGCTAAAATATCGTAGGAAATGAGGTTTGGTTAATAACATTGTCTCATTATTGGAATCAAATCATAAGTAATTCCCACAATACAAACTCTATTTCCTGGTCCTGGTCTCCCAATGATTCAGCTAATCCTAAATGTCCGCTCCGTAAGTCTATGAGGCTGTGTTTTTAAAGTTCACTGGTAACTGAATTGAACAACCTTGGTACATTCCCAGCCCTTGGTAGATCCTTGTTACATGTTAGCTAATGAGTAACTGGGTAAACGAAAACACAGATTCCTTCACGCGGTGGTGGTGGTTATTATTAGCTGCCACTGAGTCGGCTCCAACGCACAGTGACCTCATGTACAACAGAATGAAATGCTGTCTGGTCCTGCGCCATTTTCACGATCATCAGTACGCTCAAGTCCATTGCTGCGGCAACTACATATTTTGAGTGTCTTCTAACCTAGGGAGTTCATCTTCCAGCACTATATCAGACAATATTCTGTTGTGGCCCAAAGGGTTGTCACTGGATAATATTTGGAAGTAGATCGCTGGCCTGTCTTCCTAGTCTGTCTTAGTTTGGAAGTTCCACTGAAATCTGCCCATCATGGGTGACCCTGCTGGTATTAGAAATACCAGTGGTGAAGCTTCCAGTATCACAGCAACACACAAGCCACCACAGTTCCACAAACTGACCAGTAGTGGTGGAATAGGTGGTGAGATATACCTGGAAGTCCCCAAAGCCTGTTTATTACATGAGGGGCAAGACCTACAAAACTGAAATGACGGTACAAAGAAACCACATGCAGCAGGGCTGCTGGGCCCTAAACTGCATCTGATTCAGCCCACCACGAACAACATGGAGGGCCTACTGGTGGGAAACGGTCCTGAGTCTCCATGCTGGCTCTACCCCTTACTAGCTACATAACCTTGGTCAAGTTACACTGCTTTTCCAAACCTAAATTCACTCATCAGTTAATGGGGATAACACCTAATCACTTCATGGATGGTGGTGAGAATGGGGGATAACACAGCTGAATGTCTCACACATAGAAGATCCCCAATAAACCAAAACACCAAACTCACTGCTGATTCCGACTCACAGCAACCGCATAGGACAGAGTAGAACTGCCCCATAGGGTTTCCAAGGAGCAGCTGGTGGATTCGAACTGCCAATCTTTTGGTTAGCAGCTGAGCTCTTAACCACTGCACCGCAAGTGATAAATATTATTGTCCAGGTGAGGAAAAAGGCCCAGAGAGGTGCAGTGCTGGGTCTAGCATCAGAGCCCATTAGAGCAGAGCATGTTCACCAGGTATAGGCCAGGGTTCCAGAGCCTCGGGGCCATCTCCTAAGGCCCAATGACTTAGTTTCCTAGTGCTGCTGTAACAGAAATACCACAAGTGGGTGGCTTAAAAGAACAGGAATTTATTTTCTCAGTTCTGGAGGCTAAAAGTCCAAATCAATGTCTTGGCTGTGTAGATTCCGTCCTTGTCAGTAGCCTGGGCATTCCTTGGCTTCTTGGCATCTAGATAATCCTCATATGGCATTTGTCTGTTGTGTGTGCAACTCTATGTCACTACCGTTTTTATAACTCAGAAGTGATTAGGCTTAGGACAAGCCCTACACTGATACACCATCATTAACATAACAAAGAAAACCCTATTTCCAAACAAGATCACATTCACAGTATAGGGGTTAAGGTTCCAACACACTTTATGGGGACCCAGTTTAATCTTAACACCCCACAATCAGGGTCAAGGATCTGGGGGCTCAGTGTCAAACCCTCATTTCCCCCATTTCCTCCAATCCAGCCCCCTCCTACCCCAACTCTCAGCTCTGCTTCTAGAAGGTCAGAGGGGTTGCTCTGGCCACACGGAGCTCCCACTGCTTGTTGGAGAGCCTCTCATCAGGGCCTCAGCCACAGCAGGTTGAGGCCTTGATGAAGTTTGATGTTTTATTAGGTAAGCCCAATGAGGTGAAGAGAAATACTAGCTCTTCGAACAACCTCCTCAGGTTCGCTTCATCAAGCCAACAAAAATGAAGTAATTTACTTTTTTTTTTTTTTTTTAATCCATGCTGGAGAGGTATTGTCTGACCCAGAGCTCTGTCCAATTAATGAGAACACTTCACGGTGCTAGTTTCCAGCAGGGCTGTTAGGAGGCGTTCAGCATCCTGGCTTTGTGTGATGGTGCTCACATTTCAATTAGCTGAATTTTACTTGGAAACACCTTTCTCGGGTGTAATTACATCCTGGGCTTGTTCTCAAATCCTCCTGCCTTTAAAGGGACTCTCCAGCCTCGCTTCCTCCTCCGAGAAGTCTTCCCTGATACCCTCAGCCTCCCAGCCTCGATGACCCCTGTCTTAGTCTTTTGGTGCTGCTGTAACACAGATACCACAAGTGGGTGGCTTTAAAGAACAGACATTTATTTTCTCACAGTTCTGGAGGGTGAACATCCAAATCAGGGTCCCAGCCCTGTCGATTCCTTCCTTGTCAGTAAGCCCTGGGGGTTTGATTCCTTGGCGTTCCTTGGCTCACAGACCATCCCGACATGGACTCTGCTTTTTTTCCCATGTTTGTGTCTCTGTGTCTATTCTGCTCTATTCTGTAACTCGGAAGTGATTACGTTTAGGGTCCACTCTGTAGTGTTATGATCTCATTAACATAAAAAATACCCCATTTCCAAATAGGATCACATCCACAGCTACAAGGGTCAGCAATTCAACACATATTTTGGGGGACACAATTCAGTCTGTAACAACCCGTCTCTATTCTGACTTCCTACAACACTCCCTGTTACCTCTTTCTTGGGGCCCTGTAATTACAATTTCTCAAACAGCCTCCATGACAAGCCAGCTCTCAATCCATACATTCTCACAGGGCTGTGAACAAGAGTGTCAGAGCTCCTGTCCTCCAAGACTCTGCAGAGAAAAGTCACGAACAGCAGCCTGGTGCCTACAAACACCCCAGGTACTAGCGGACCTCCAGCATGAGCAGTTAGGAGACCTAGAATCCACCCAGCCAAGGGGACAGCTCCCCATGGAGAGGCACGAGGAGGACTGTCAGGCAACAGAGACAAGCTTGGGTCCCAAATGGGACAGACTGAGTTCAAATACCACCCCTGCCCCTTGCTCCCTGGAAGACTGAGACCCTGTAAGTCACATCACACCTCTCTGGGAACCGGTTTCTCATCCCATATAATAAAGATTAAAATAGCTCCTACCTTTAGAATGGGCATGAGGATTAGACAAGATAATCTTTACATAAAAGAGCTTAGAGTAGTGCCTGGCACAGCTGCAGTGCTGATTACATGTTAGCTATTGGTATGGTGAAGGAGGTCTGGTGGTGCAGTGGTTAAGCACTCGGCTGCCCACCAAAAGGTTGGTGATTCAAACCCACTCCACAGGAAAAAGACCCGGGAATCTGCTCCTGTATAGATCACAGCCTAGAAAACCCTATGGGGCAGTTCTAGTCTGTTACGTGGGGTCTCTACGAGTTGAAAATAGACTTGAAGGCAACTAACGCAATGGTTAAGAACTCGGCTGCTAACCAAAAGGTCGGCAGTTCAAATCCACCAGCCATTCCTTGGAAGCCCTATAGAGTAGTTCTACTCTGTCCTATAGAGTCGCTATGAGTGGGAATCGACTTGACGGCAATGGGTTTGGTTGTTTTGGTTTAACAACAATATTGGTGCTGAGGGTACCAGTGTGCTATAATCTCTATCATCATCTTCCTGGCTGCTAATGGACATAATAGGTACCAATGGACACAAAGGAAAGTGTGTGCCTTAGGGGGAGATGATTGCCCTCCAAAGAAATCCAGAACTCTGTTATCTTAATGGGGTAAAGGAGGAAGAACTGCTCCTAGTGCCAGTAATACCTAGAATAGTCGTCAGGAGATGGTCACCCAACCTAAACAGGGACAATGAATGAGGGCCATTGCCTGCAGGGGGTTTTCCACTTTTATTATCCCCTTTTTATGTTTTATTATCCCTTTTTATTACCCCCTTTCCCTTACCTATTCTCTGTACATGCTGTTTGGCACATAGGCATGGCTGTCTTGTTAATATTTAACCATGCGAGAGAGGGACTTAGGGGTTCTCCTCCCCAGTCTTGAAGTGGGGTGTGCTTGGATGCAATTTAACATCACAATGAGACAGGAGCCCAATTTCAAGGAAGCTTGGCTGATGAGGATGTATACTGTTCTGCTCATCCCTGTCCTGTTTGTTCTATGAGTAGTAACTGTCTGTTGACCACGTCGTTAGAACAATGTCTGGTATCTCTCAGCTCCAAATGGTCCTCACTAAGAACTTGTGAATACAGCACATTGCAATTCGGGTTATGGGGCAGTGGTGGTTCAGGGGTAGAATTTTTGCCTTCCATGCGGGAGTCCTGGGTTGAATTCCCAACCAATGCACCTCATGCACAGCCACCATCCGTGTGTTGCTTGTGTGTTGCTGTGAAGCTAAACAGGTTTCAGCAGAGCCTCCAGATTAAGAGAGACTGGGAGGAAAGGTCTGGCAATGTGCTTCCAAAAATCAGCTAATGAAACCCCTACGGATCACAACGGTCCCATCCACAACTGATGATAGGGATGGTGCAGGACCAGCAGGGTTCGGTTCCATTTATGCATGGGGTCACTATGGGTTAGGGGTCAACTCAACAGCAGTTAACAACAAACATCAGTTACAACCTTTTCCTTATTTGATCCTGGGGTTCTGAGCCCTGGCTTGTCTCCCTGACCGTGGCCTCCCCTCACAGAAAATCCTTTAGGAGCCTCATGTCTGGAGCACCTCTACCTCCTTTGGTCGAGAGCCCAGTTCAGAGCTGCCTTTGCTCGTCATGCTCCATCTACCGTCCCTGCCTGGTACGTTAACGTGCTCCATCCCACCAGGATGATCACGGATCCTGAACGAAGCACCAATGTCATTATCAACCATAATAAAGCAGATAAGAAAACTGATGTGCCCTTGTCCTCATGGCTGGCAAAGGGCAGAGTCAGGATTCAATGCCAGGTCTCTCTAGCTCCAGAGTCTAAACTCTTTCTCTACTAGGTGGCCATGCTTTTAACTTCAGGAAGAAAGAGTAACTAGCACCCAGTTGATCGCACTCCGAGCTGGGCCTCCTGGCACTCTGAAGTAGAACTATGCTCTCTTCTTTGCTTCTTCTCGTTCCTGCCAGTCCCATCCATCCCCATTCCCTGGGCAGTGGGAGTAACCCAACTCATTTGTTTTCTCTGTCTTTTTTCACCAATGTTACCATCACCAATATTCCCTGCCTACTTTTTCTAGAAAACTTCTATTCATCCCTCAAAACGCAAATGAAATGTGACCTCCTCTGAGAAGACTTTACAGATGTCCTCATCCTTTAGGCTGGACTGGATATCCCTCCTCTACGTTTCTAATTCTTTCTCCGTCCTCCCACTCTTAAGTTTGTTTGTAATTGATGTCTGTCCCTCTATGCAGCGTTCTAAGCTCTTTGTGGGTGGAAGCTGTGTCATACACATAAAACTACCAACAGAGTTTTTTTGGGGAGGTGGAGGGGGAGGTTTTTCCCAGTCTAAGGAGCCAATCGTAGA
Source organism: Trichechus manatus latirostris (assembly GCF_000243295.1). Taxonomy (NCBI): domain Eukaryota; kingdom Metazoa; phylum Chordata; class Mammalia; order Sirenia; family Trichechidae; genus Trichechus; species Trichechus manatus. The sequence goes on along the minus strand of NW_004444139.1, from coordinate 2,410,128 downwards.
CAAATCGATTCCAAATACAAGGTGGAAAAAGAAAAATCGAAGGGCTTTGTGACCTGAAGTTACAAAGATCAGATTGTGAGAACAAAAAAGTCTTGAATGAGTCAATATGGTGGATTTCAAAAGTATACAAAACCTGCAAAACATTTTCAACTCCTGTTTTACAGATTGTTTTCATCAGCCTCCCTGCTTTGTGCTGCCCAAATTAACTGCCCCCTCGAACCCCAACCACTCAAGCTCCTCTCAGATAAAAGTCTTGGAGTCAGATATGTTCCCCCACCAAGAGCCTCCCTGTCTGAAGCCCCAGTTAGAAGAATCACAGGCCCTTTTGATGGCTCAGGTATTTTGCTATATATTCCCTTGAAACAGCAGGGTTGATGCAACACTAAGATAAAAAATAAATTATTCATAAGCATGAAAATAAGGTTAAGGTGCTGCTAGTGTTTTAATCACATCAGTAACATTCCTTTTTGCAATGGACTTTCCATGCAGTCATTGAAAACACTCTACTGGCAGCCACACCTGAGACCATGAGCTCCAGGAGGGCTGGGAATCGGTCTGGCTTGCCCCCCGCCCCTCCGAGAGGATCTGACACATCGAAGGCTTCCCCAAAGGCAGTCCTGCTCTGCTGGCCAAAGGAAAGGAAGCCTTCAGCAGAGATAGACAAAGCACCCCTGGAGAACGCTGCCTCCTTCTGCCTCATGAAAACCCCTCTCAGGGATGCCCACCAGAAACTCTGGAATAGCCTCAAGACACTCCCGGAAATGGGCAAGACTGTCCAGCTGCAGCTGAAATCCCACCTGGCGGCCGTGAGCTTGCCGTTGTTCTCGGACACCAGGTGGTCCATGGTAACTCACGGCTCCAGGCTGGGGCAAGCAGCCGTGAGGATGAGGATGCTGGGGACTGGGAGGACAACGTCTACACTGACTTTTTGCCCAGGCAGCCCACTGGTCCCTCAGAGACAGAAATGCCCTCTCCAGGGAGGCCTTGAGTCAGTCACCTGGAGCTAATTTGCCCGGGAGACAGCGGTCTGCACCAAGCAGTAGTGAGGTCCCCGTCACTGCAGGTATCCAAGCAGGAGACAAGGGTCTTAACAGAGCTCCAGAAGGACTGATTACCCGAGTTCTACCAACCGCTGCCATTCACCCCCAAATACTGCTAGAAAAGGTCCTCCTGGCTCCGGGACCCTCATGCCAGGGGCTGTCCACCTTGGACCCACTTGCTCACCGCCACTGCAGCATGCCAGCCTGCAGGAACCTGGGAACGAAATAAAGATGGGCTTTTTTTTTGATCTAGGGGAAAAAAAAACCTTCCATTACTTTGCAAGAGATTGAACACAGCGTAGCCACTGCAGGCAGCCATATATGGTATTTCTTCACATGTGGAAAGAAGTCCCCAGTCTCTGAACCCAAAGCCACAGAGGTATTTCCTCCCCTGCACTGAGGCCTGAGAGTCCAACATTAAGAGTTTTCTTGCCTGGCTGCACATTAGACTCTCATGGGAAGTTTTTCTAAAACTACCAACGTCCAAGCCCTGATCCAGAGGTTCTGTTGTGATTGGTATCATCCACTGCCCTCCCCCAGCCAGCCCTGTGGTCCAGGCCCTTGTCACTTGCATAGGAATTACTGCCCAAGCCCTCCCTGACCAAGTCTTCCCTCCCCACTCCAACCTCCCCTGTTCACCTCTGGAGCCAAAGGGGTCAGAGTTAGCTGTGATGGGGGAGGACACAGGGACAGGACAAAGGGTTTGGAGTGACAATGTTGAATTTTACCCAAGCCCTGATCCTAGAAATCCCTCCACCCTTTTGTGTTCACCAAGATGGTATTAGCATTCCCCTCAGACTGACTAAATTCAGGGGGGCATCTTCTCAACTCTAAGCCCCTGACCTCTCTCTCTCCCTGGTCCTCACAGAATCCAGATGGAACATGTTGCATCTACCCTTCACTGTAAACTCAAGGAGATAACTCCATGTAGTCAACACACCCCATTGCTTAACCCCACTAACGCCCTTCAGTACTTCTTCACTAGCACATTTGTTAACTGCCATCAAGTCAGCCCTTGACTTGTGGCAACCTCATTTGCAACAGAAGGAACCCTGCCCGGCTCTGCGCCATCCCCAGAATCAGTTGGGAATGACCATTATGATCCACAGGGTTTTCACTGGCTGATTTTTAACAGTAGGTCACCAGGCCTTTCTTACTGGTTTGTCTTAATCTGGAAGCTCCACTGAAACCTGTTCAGCATCACAGCACTTGTTGCACAGAAGCCTCCACTGACAGATGGGTGGTAGCTGCTCATGAGGTGCACTGGCCGGGTATCGAACCATGGTCTCCCGCATGGAGAGTGCGAATTCCACCACTGAACCACCAATGCCCCCTACTAACACACTTAAGACTTAAAGACCCTCCCCAATCCCTGCTTCAGCAGAGGAGGGGCTCAGATTTAGCTGTAGTCTCTCTCCCCATTGGGATGGTTTCCTCCCCCACTACCATTACTGCAATGTTCTTTTCTTCCCCTTCCTTGCTATAATTCTTTTTGAATAAAATTGCTCTTGCCTGTTTTAAAAGTCCCTGGGTGGTGTAATGATTAGCACACTTGGCTGCTAACTGAAAAGTTAGAGGTTTGAGTCCACCCAGATGTGCCTTGGAAGAAATGTCTGGCGATCTACTTCTGAGAAATCAGCCATTAAAAACCCTCTAGAGCACAACTCTACTCTGACACATATGGGGTTGCCATGAGTCAGAGTTAACTTGACGCCAACTGGTTGGTTGGTTGGTTGGTTGGTTGGTTGGTTAGTTGGTTGGTTGGTTGGTTGCTGACCTGCTTTAACATTAACTAAGGACAGTTTTTTCTTCGACAGAGAAAAGAAGAAATTCAAGCAGCACAGGAGGAGACGTGTAGCCTTGAGAGAAGAGACCCAGCGATGAGAATCCCTTCACATTCTGTGACCATAATGCCTCCTGCTCTGGCCGGGCCCTGTGCTGGACACGCAGAGACAGAGGAAGGTAACTGTTTTTGTCTCCAAGGGGCTCTGGTCTGGGGAGAAGGTAAGCATGTAGAAGTAGAGCTGCCGGGCACAAGGCCACTGCTACCACGGGGGGCGCCCCAGGGGTGCGGGAGCACAGAGGTGGGTGCCGACCCAGCCTGTGGGGTCAGCGAGTGTTTCCATGAGTCTGCAGCATTAGACCAGTCAGGTGGCCTTTTTGACTAGCTGATCCTGGCACTCTAAGCTCTCTTCACACATTCTCTACCTGTCAAGCCTGTCACTCTGAAACACAGGCGCCATTATTAGCCCCCTTCATGGATGAGGACACCAAGGACACTAAGAACCGCGGATGAGGACACTCGGCACCACGTCTAAGGGCTTGTTCTAGCAGCCAAGCTCTCGGCTGTGCTAGTAGGAGTTAGATAGGCAGATGCAGTGATGGGCTCGAGGATCACTGATTCCCAGGCAGATGTCCACCTACCTGTGGTACCCACCATCACTTCAACCCAAACCTTGACCTTCTCGGGGCCAGGAATCTTCTCTTCCTGGGGCCTCAGAACCTCTTAGTCATGTGAAATGACCTCCCAGGCCCAGCCTATAAGGACACGTAGACTGTACATGTGCCCACACCTGCCCCACAGACATTTTCATTGTGGGGGGGATAACCAGGGGGCAAGTCACATCAGCCTGGAAGGGCCTGGGGGCTACAGCTCTTAAAAGCAGGTACAGACAAGTCACCAGAGACTTTCCTAGCCAAGAGGCAAGGTCTGCCAACTCAGAGAGGCTGGAGGGCAAGCCACCTTCACCCTCATCCCAGTCCCTCCAGAAGGGGAGCCACAGGTCCCGATTAGTGCCCTCGAGCTCCTGGCAATGTCCAGGCAGGGACCCCCCCCCAACCAACCAGAGCTGCAAGTGCAGAATTTGCCCACTTGCCCACTTTTGCCAAGTCTCAAGCTTGCTTGTGGCTGGATAGTATATTTGAGATATTCGCATATGGGTGTGAAAGCTGGGCGATGAATAAGGAAGAACAAAGAAGAACTGACGCCTTCGAATTGTGGTGTTGGGGAAGAATATTGAATATACCACAGACGCCCCAAAGAACAAACAAATCTGTCTTGGAAGAAGTACAACCAGAATGCTCCTTAGAAGCAAGGAAGGCGAGACTACGTCTTACATACTTCGGACAGGTTATCAGGAGGGATCAGCCCCTGGAGAAGGACATCATGCTTGGTGAAGTAGAAGGTCAGGGAAAAAGAGGAAGACCCTCAATGAGATGGATTGACACAGTGGCTGCAACAATGGGCTCCAGCATAACAGTGGTTGTGAAGATGGCCCAGGACCAGGTGGTATTTGACTCTGTTGTACGTGGGGTCACTAGGCGTTGGAAGTAACTCAACAGCACCTAACAACAATGACAACGTGTATGGAAATTTTTCCCCTACAGTTTTTCTTTTCCTTTCCCACATGCAAAGCATGTAGCTGGTTCAGTCCTTCAGTGCCTCAGGGAGATGAGCCACAAGGCAGAAAACAAAAGACCAACAAGCCTTCCTAGATTCTGTGTCCCAAAGCCTAAGCTCTTAGGACAGGGTCCTCAAGGTGGTTAGTGCATCAGCATCTGCTGGAGGACGGGTTAAAGCACAGACTGCTAGCCCCACCCAGTGTCCTGAGTCAAGAGGTCTGGGGCAGGCGACGCTGAGGCTGCTGGTGGGGGTGGATCACACTTTGAGAACTCCTGCCTTAGGAGGACAGGGGCATTCACCGTGGCTGTATACTAGGGGCATTCACCGCGGCTGTATCCTGGAGGCACCTGGGGAGCTTCCTCCAAACCCCACCTGGCATGTCCCCAGAGATTCTGAGCTCATTGGTCTGGGATGAGGCATGGCATTGCACATGTTTAAAGCTCCCGGGGAGCCTGCTGTGCAGCCAGGGCACTTACGCAGTGTTCTCCTGATCTGGTCCCTAGTGGTCTTTACTAGGCTCCACAGGCCTGATTCCCCCACATCCCACCTCCCTGCCACCACCACCCCCTGGATGTCCATTTATGACTCTGAGGTGTATGCTCCCTGTTCATGGCCTGGAAGGCCCTGCAACCCTAAACTCCACCTCCACCATGGAGATCCTGAGCCCTCCGCCCCCTAGTTCCTGCAGTTCTCTGTTCACACTCCCCCCAACCCACCATGGAGAGCTCTCACCTAGCTCTTCCTCCAGACCCCAGCCCTGCAGTCAAAGATAGTTTCTCAGATTTGTTTCTATGTTTGTGGCACTAGGAGCAGTGCTGGGCATACAGTGGCGCTCATGGTCATTTGAATGAGTCTGAAGATAATACTCCTCCAGCTGTGACCACATCTAGAGAGCTGTAGTCAGTGTGTGTCAGAGTGGAACTGTGCTCTATAGGGTTTTCAATACTGATTTTTCGGAAGTAGATCGCGAGGCCTTCTCTGGGTAGACTCAAACCTCCAAACTTTAGGTTAGCAGCCAAGTTTGTTAACCATTTGCACCACCCCAGGACCACCCCCTCCACATTCAATCCAATACACCATATTTTAAGGGAGAAAGGCAGCTATTTGGCCTGCAGAAGACATAGTAGTGGGAGATGGAAGAGCTATCTTCAAATGCCTGAAGGACTGCAGAAAGGAAGGAAAAGAGGACACTTTGGATGTTGCTCCAGGAGCACACTTCTATACCTCTAGGGGGGGGTCATGAAGGGGCAAATCCAGGGCAAATCAGTAGCAAAATGTTCCTGGGGTGATTAGGGCTTCCACGTGGGAGATGGCTGCTCAAAGGCCAGTCGGCAAAAGGGATGCACCCAGCTAAGGATTGGGGAAGGAATCCTGAGCTGCTGGGCTGGAAGCAGCCCCGGACCCTCCAACCCGATGTCTGCAGGTTCACGATGACGACACTCTCCACACAGCCCCCAGGGCAGGCTGAGAGGTAACAGGACTTGGGGTCCAGCATAGACACAGGGGCTTGCTGCAATTAGAGTCTACCCAGAGCCAGCCTCACAGGCACGTGACCTGCTCAGTCACATGGGGCCCCACATTCGGTTTAACACTCTGCTGTCGCCATCTTGAAATTCTTAATAATTTTTTAGGAAGAGACCCCATGTTTTCATTTTGCACTGAGCCCCACAACCTAGATACCAGGCCCTGGGCCTCAACATGCTGCCATTTTCCAGCAAGATGAGATTGTGCAGTCTCCTCACATCTTCGTAAGTCAACTTCCTCAGTTACAAAGTGGAGGCCATAAAGACCTCACCGAACCACTGCGAGAATTAAACGAGAGAATGGAGGTGAAAAGTCTCTGGGAAAGCCAGTCGTCATTACAAAAGATGGGCAGATGTTTGTTGTTTACAATGTGTTTATAATAATGGATTGATGCTTCCCAATAATGATGCTAGGAACAGCTGCCATTCAGTCAGCATCTCCTTCATGCTTGGTCTTCTGTTTTCACATAATCCTCACAACGTATGAAAGACCTATGCTTATTCCCCATTTTACAGATGAGGAAATTGAGGCTCAGAGAAGCTAAATGACTTGCCCAAAGTGCCACAGATGGTAAATGGCACAGCCAAGAGTGGAACCCAACTCTGTCTGAATCCAAAGTCCAGGCACTTTCCTCTGCACCCTTCTGTTATTTGGGAAATTTCACCTCTAAGAGGTTTCCCTGGACCAAAGAAAGCCACGGAACGTGAAGCACGGATTTTGGGTTAAACGCAAGCTTCTCGCCAGGCCAACCTCCCTCCAGCAGTTTCTCTGTGACAATCCAACTAACGATACTGAAAGTCAACACTCCTGGTGGGCACTATCTTTGGCTGACCCTATTCACGGGCCCTCCCTTCCTCATTTTCATCCTTCAATACACTAATAGACTTTCTTTAGCTGCAGGCAGAGCAAACCTCTGCTGGTTTGAACTAATGTAGAAGTATTAGAAAAGACTGGTACTGGGAATTCTCCATTTGTTTCCCTTATTTTCCCTTTTAGTGAAAAGGAAAAACAAGTATATATGACCTAGTTCTGCCAGAAACCTTTGAAAAGAAGAAACCCCACGGACGAACACATTAGCAATTCATACAGCTTATTAAATTATTATGAAGATGCAAAAATTATTAAATAGTTAGAAAATACTTCGAATAAGAAGTTGATGATCACAGTTCCTATTGCATTTGTCCCCAAACGCATAGAGTACCTTTATAACCAAAGAAAATATTTCCAGATGTAAACAATTATACAAGGTCCTCAGATCATTCTTAGCATGTGAGAGTCTCCTACAGAGACAGACTTTTAAATCACAATTTATAGTGCCCCAAAAAGCATTCTTTGGGAATTGCAAACTTGTTCAAATTAGAGCTGCAAGCACAAAACCTCCTTCCGCTTATGAAGATCACAGCCAAGGAACCAAAGGAGGAAGGTGGCTTTGTTCTGCCATTTGTGAGTGCGTACGTGGGTGCAAGAGTTTGACTGGACTTACCAAGTATTAATCCTGTATTGTGGCCACTGGTGATTCAGTGGTGGAATTCTCACCTTCCATTCAGGAAACCTGGATGGATTTCCAGTCAATGCACCTAATGTGCAGCCACCACCTGCCTGTCAGTGGAGGACCTGTGTGCAGCTGTGATGCAGAACAGGTTTCAGCAGAGCTTCCAGACTAAGATGGACTAGGAAGAAAGGCCAAGAGCTCTACTTCTAAAAATCAGCCACTGAAAATCCTACTGATCACAATGGTCCAGTGCACCATGGATCATGGGGATGGTGCAGGACCAGGCAGCATTTCATTCCATTGTGCATGGGGTCGCCATGAGTTGGAGGCCATCTCAATGGCAGCTCACAACAACAACAGCCCTGGGTGTGTGTGGACTGTAGGTCAAGCAGCTACAAAGACCAAAACAAAACAGTTTTAGAAAAAGGTTTCTTCTGTTCACATAAGCAATTCTTAGTAAAGGGTAAGAAGTCAATAGCCTGCCTCTCTGAGTTTTCTATTGAGGCGTTTGTTCAGTACAGTTGTTAAATCATTGCTCTTTTCACAAATACATTCCCAGCACATAGTCCCAGGAGTTTTCTAAAAATAACTCCATTCAATTTATTTAACTTTTAACAGTGCTGTGCAAGGTAGGAATCCAGCTCCTTCAACCTGAACAGCCCACTTCACTCACATCTGTAAAGCCTATTGCTCCATCTAGTAATCCCTGGGTGGCGCAAAGGTTACCTGCTTGTCTGCTAACAATAGAGGTAGTGATTCACGTTTACTCAGAGGTGCCTCAGAAGAAAGGCCTGGTGATCTACTTCTGAAAAATCAGTCAATGAAAACCCTGTGGAGCACAGTTCAATTCTGACACATATGTTGTTGCCATGAGTTAAAACTGACTCCCTAGCAGTGGGTTTCATTTATTTATTTGGTTTCTGGGGCTTGGTTGTTGTTGTTTCGTTGGCTGGTTGGTTGTTTTTGGTTTATTGCTCCATCTGCCCCCAGCCCTGCCTTCCATCCCCATGGTTACAGTGACAGCTACCTTTTTGATACCATATGGCCACACCCTCATTGGTGATTGGGCCAAGGTTGGATCACTGGTCCAAGCTGAACCAATCACAATCCCTCTCCCAGAAATTTGGAACTAAGAGATTCTAGCATCTTGAAAAAAGGAGATGTAGAACAGTGAGCTGAGGGGAGCTGTGAGCCATGGTATACCCTAGGAAGCAGAGAAAGTGGGTCTACTAAGCAGAGAAGAGAAGAGGCAGTCTTTACAGTATTGGAGTCTTTGTTCTTGAGGCTAGGGTGGCCTACTGCACCCTGCCAGCTTCCAAAACCCACCTGCTATCCTAGAATTCTCCTTTTTTGAATCAGCTAGTTCAAGTGAATTTCAGTCAATAGCCACCAAAAAGGAATTTGGTCTCTACTGGATGGTGCAAATGTTTGATAAAAGTTTAGTATCAATTAATCAGAAAATTTCATAGTTACTTATTCCTAAGGGTGCAATTACCAGAAATAATAACCAGACAGAGGAAAATGGTGTGTGATGCTATCCTTCTCCCCTTTTCATGCATTTAAACCTAACTTGGTTAAGAGCACAAAAATATTAAAGTGGAACCCCTGGGTGATACAAATCCATAGCCTCCCTGTGCACCCCATAGCTCACACTCAGCTGTTAACCAAAAGGTTGGAAATTCAAGTTCATCCAGAGGCACCTCAGAAGACAGGCCTGGAAGTCTACTTCCAAAAAATCAGCCATTGAAAACCCTATGGAGAGAATTCTGCCAAGATGGTGGTACAAAAAGACCATTATTCTGAACCTCCCCCACAAATACAAGAAATATAACAAGGAAATGGTGCTTAGCCTTGAGGGACTCTCAATCAGGGAGCAGAGGAGGGCAGCAGGGAACTGCAGACAGGCAATAATCAACAAATCAACAACAAGGCGCATACAATGGAAAAATATCTTCTCCCACTGTCCCTGCCTCTCTCCCCAGCCAAGTGGGCTTCCAGCTGCTATGAACTGAGGAAGTGGCCCAAGCAAAAGAACCTGACTCCCTAACCACCATACCCCCTGCCTGTGCAAAGAGGCAGGATCCCAAGCTTCTGCTCTAAAACTAACAAGGCAGTTCTCCCTGGGAATCCATTCTGAGTGTGCCAGCACCTCCCCAGCCAAGTAACTGTCAGCTGCCAGGCTGCTGTGAATTGCTACAGAAGGCCCAATACAGCAAAGTTTGCTCCTATTATCAGCACTCTACCTGCCTCCCTGTGCATGCCATAGCTCAGGCCTCTGAAACGAACAGTACAGAACTGCCTGAAAGTCAGTTCAGGTCTGTCTGCCTGCCTTTTCCAGTCAGAGTGGAGGTTACGCCCAAAGCCAACATACTATGGGGTGGGGGTGGGGGTGCTCTGATAGCAACAAGGCAGATCTCCCTGGGAGTCTGTTCAGAGCATGACAACCCCTCCTCCACCTAGTAACTGTCAGCTGCCAGGCTGCTGCAAATGTCTACAGAAGGCCCCTTCCAGTGGAGTCTACTCCTATAGTCAGCATTCTACCTGCCTCCCTGTGCACCCCATAGCTCAGGCCTCTGAAACAAAAAAGGACAGACAACACTGGGAGTCATTTTGGGTCTGTCTGCTCTTCCTTCCAGTCAACACTGAAGACTGCTTACTGGGGCTGCTCTGTGCCAGGAAGCAGGCATCTTTAGTAGAGGCTATATCCCCAGATAACACGGTACAAGTGGGGGGTGCTCCATTTAAAACAAGGCAGACCTCCCTGGGGTTTGTTCCAAAAGAGTGTGATAGCCCCTTTCCCACACAGTAACTGTCAGCTGCTGGACTGATAAAAATTCCTACAGAATGTCCGCTGCAGTGAAGCCAGGAGGTGGGTCACCTAAGTTGGAGTCTGCACCCCCACCCACCACAGGGCCACTGCAGCTCTGAAATCAACAACATAGATCCCACAAAGGTCCCTCTGAGAAGTGCCAGCCCTTCCTCCTCCTGATACAGAGGAAAGTTGGCCTGTGCTTCTCTGAATGAGAGTTCAGATATAAGCTGCCCCCACAGAGAAGGGAAGGAAGCCTCTGGCAAAACTCAAGGGCAACAGCCAGTCCTGCAGGGGGCTTGCAGGGTGTGGACTTTTTATTACTATTATTGTTTATATGTTTATTTTGGGAAGACTTAGAGTTTTATGTCTTTCCAATGTTCAGTTGTCAATTTGTGTCCTTCAATAAGGCTTTAGTAAGCATATTTTCATTTTTGTTGCTTTTATAAATGGAATTTTTTTTCACCTTTTCTACTTCTAGATACTGGTTGCCAAGTATAAAGAAAAACTCTGAGTTTTCTGAATTTCACTTAAATATTGCCATATTACCAAATTATCTTATTAAATCAGAATATTTTTATTGACACATTTTCTAAATATATAATCATATCAGCAAATTATTTTTCAATGTTTATATAAATTACTTCATTTTTTTCTATAATTTCTTTTGTCCAGACTTTTTTCCCTCAGTTCATTTTTTTTTCTAAATTTTATTTATTTCACTGTTGTTGAGAATATACACAGCAAAACATATACCAGTTCAACAGTCTACATGTACAATTTAGGGACATTGACTATGTTCTTCAAGTTGTGCAACCACTCTCACCCTTTTTTCTGAGTTGTTCCTCCCTCATTAACATAAACTCACTGCTTCCTGAGTTTGGGTGTGGGCTTTTTGACTCAAAACTTTTTGAGTGTGATTGCAGAAAAAAGACCATGGAAAGAAGCAACAGCTAGAGAGAGGGGACTGAGCCCCTGGTGGACAAATTGATTACTGCATGATATCTTGCCTGAGTGGTGGTGCCCACTGGTGGACAGATTGTTCACAGTGTCTTCTCTGGTGTACTTAGGAGACATTTGAAAGTTGAAAACCAAGAGCTGGATCTTTTGAATACTAATTAAATCAGGGAGGGAGAAGGAGCTAACACAAAGAGGGAGAGGAAGCAGTAAACAAAGGCCAAAGGCTCTGCCCACCTAAGAGTTTTTGCAAAAAGTAGTGTGAGCAGAAGCAACAAATATGAAGAAGAACTGAGGGAGTCAACATGCTTGAAAATGTCAATGCCCCAACAAAAAATCAGAAGACATACAAAGAAAAGAGAAATTATGACCCATCCAAATGAAGATGGTGAAAGGAGTAAAATCACATCCATGGAAGTCTAATTAATGAAAAGAATGGAAGAGTATAATACAAAATATAAGGGAAAACACAGACAAAGTTATGAAAGAAATAAAGAAAACAATGTGTGAACACAATGAGGATCTAAAAAAAGAGATTTTAAAAAAGCCAAACAGAAACATTATAAATGAAAGGGACAATAACTGAAATGAGAAACAAAATGGAAGGATTTAACAATAGATTCAATCAGGCAGAAGAAAGACTTAGTGAATTAGAAAATAAGATAATCAAATTTTAGGGCTGAAGAGCAATATGAATGGGGCTCAAGAAGACTGAGCAAAGTTTAATGGAACTACGGGACAACATCAAGATAATTAATATAGACATCATGGGAATTCCAGAAGGAGATGAGAAAGAGAAAAGGACAGAAAGAATATTTAAAGAAATAATGGCAGAAACTTTTCCCAGTCTGACAAAGGACATGAATCTATAAATCAAAGACACTCAAAGAACTCAAAGCAGAATAAACATAAAGAAGCCTACACAGAGACACATCATAATGATAAAGAGAGAACCCTGAAAGCAGTGAGAGAGAAGCAAACAATCCCATATAAAGGATCCTCAATAAGAAGAACAAAATAGGAGAGCTCACAATTCATGATCTTAAAACACATTATACAGCTACATTAATCAGAGCATCCTGGTACTGGTATAACAATAGACTGATGGAACAATGAAATAGAGTAGAAAATCCAGAAAGAAATCCATACATCTATGGTAAATTGATTTTTGACAATTCTGCTACATTCATTCATTGGGAAAGAGGGGTCGCTTCAATAAATGATGTTGGGAAAATTGGATTTCCACATGCAGAGAAAATGAAACAGGATCCATGCCTCACACTATACACAAAAACAAATTCCGTGTGAATTAAGTACCAAAATGGGAAAACCAAAGCCATAAAATTCATAGAAGAAAATGCAGGGGCAAGGCTGTCAAACCTAGCTTTTAAGAACGGATTATCTAATATAATAACAAAAACACAAACAGCGAAAGACAAATAAATGGTACCTCATAAAAATTAAAAAATTTTTGTTCATAAAAGACTTTACAAAAAAAAGTGAAAAGACAAGATACAACTGGGAGAATATCTTCAGAAACCATATATCTGACAAGAATCTAACAACCAAAGTATATATAAAACATCAACAAGTTAATAACAAAAAGCCAAATAACTCAATCACAAAATAGGCAAAGGACTTGAATAAACATTTCCCCAAAGAAGACATTCAACCATCAACACACAAACCCCAGAAGATAAGCTAGATAACTGGGATCTTCTAAAACTCAAACAGCTATGCTCTTCAAAAGACTTCACCAAAAGAGTAAAAAGAGAATCTACAGACTGGGAAAAAATTTTTGGACAGCACAAGTCAGACAAAGGTCTAATCTCCATAATCTACAAGAAAATCCAACACCTACAACAAAAAGCAAATAATCCTGTTAAAAAATGGGTAAAGGAAATGAACAGACACTTCACCAAAGAAGACGTTCAAGCGGCCAACAGACACATGAGGAAATGCTCGCGATCACTAGCCATTAGAGAAATGCAAATTAAAACCACAATGAGATACCATCTCACCCCGGTATTACTGGCACGAATCAAAAACACTGGAAAGAACAAATGTTGGAGGGGCTGTGGGGAGATCGGAACTCTTATGCACTACTGGTGGGAATGCAAAATGTTACAACCATTTTGGAAAATGATATGGCACTTCCTCAGAAAGCTAGAAATAGACATACCATACGATCCCGCAATTCCACTCCTAGGAATATATCCTAGAAAAATAAGAGTCGTCACTCGAATAGACACACCTATGTTCATGGCAGCATTGTTCACAATAGCAAAAAGATGGAAACCACCTAGGCCCATCAACAGATGAATGGATAAACAAACTATGGTACATACACACAATGGAGTACTATGCAACGAGAAAGAACAATGATGAATCTATGAAGCATCTCATAACATGGATGAAACTGGCAGACATTATGCTGAGTGAAATAAGTCAATCACAAAAGGACAAATATTGTATGAGACCTCTATTG
>NW_004444139.1:2372247-2395503 GCF_000243295.1 Trichechus manatus latirostris | reverse complement strand
CAATTGGAAGAGTGTAGTCGATGTCACTGAACTGTGCATGTAGAAATTTTTGAAATGGTGTATCTTTGGCTATGTATATTTTCACCAAAAAAAAAAAAATGGTCGAGAAGGGAGAGGGTTGACATGTCATAGGGTTGTTAACCAATGTCATAAAACAATATGTGTACTACTGTTTAATGAGAATCTATTTATTCTGTAAACCTTCACCTGAAGTACAATAAAAAAATTTTAAAAAAAAAGAAGAAGACATCCAAATGGACACCTAACACATGAAAAGATACTCATTGTCATTAGCCATCAGTGAGATGCAAATCAAAATCACAATAAGACACCATTTCACTCCCAGTAGGATGGCTAAGATAAAAATAATAATAGAAAATAACAAATGTTGGTGAGGATGTGGTGAAATTGGAACCCTTACTCATTTACTGGTGGGAATGCAAAATGGTACAACTTGTGGAAAACAGTGTGGCAGTTCCCCAAAAACCTAAAAATAGAACTATCATATGACACAGCAATTCTACTCCTAGGTATATACCCAAAAGACTTGAAAGCAGAACTCAAATGGAGACTTGTACACCAGTGTTCATTGCAACACTATTCACAATATCTAAAAGGTGGAAACAGTCTAAACGCCCATCAACAGATGAATGAATAAATAAAAAGTGGTACATACATACAATAGAATACTACTTAACCAGTAAAAGAAATGAAGTCCTAATACACGCTACAACATGGATGGAGCTTGAAGACATTATGCTGAGTTAAATAAGTCAATCACAAAAGGACAAATATTGTAAGACTTCACTTATATAAAAAGATAAGAACAGGCAAATGCATAGCAACCAAAGTTCATTAGTGGTTACCAGGGGCAGGAGGTAGGAGAAAGGGGGAGTTGTCATGATGACAGAAAAATTGCACTGATTAAGGTTAAGGGTAATGAATGCACAGCTGATTGGTGTAAGCGATGTCACTAAATGGTACACCTGTAATTAGTTGAATTGGTAAATGCAGTGATATACATATATGTATATGTATTTATGTGTGTGTGTATATAAAAGAGTAGCTGTTAAGGCTGCTCATGTACAAAACACTTTATGGGATTTGTTTTATTGCTTTGGGGTTTCGGGTCATGGTCTCATGAAACATTCCAGTTAATTGACCTAATATCATTTTCAGTGCTTCTGTTCTACCTCCTATTTTGTTTCATAGTGTCTGGGGTCTTAAAAGCTTTCAAGAGTCCATCCAAGGTACAACAACTTCGGGGCAACACAGGAAGAAGAATCAGGAACAGGACGAGGAAATAGAATGTGTGGTTGATTGCCTCCATAAACAACTGCCTTCTTTGCCATTAGACCAGAAGAACTGGACGGTGCCCAGCTAACATTACTGAATGTTTTGATCAAAGATCCTAAAGAAGAATCCTGATCAAAAGGGGGAAAACTACAGAACACAATTGAATTTTCATAGGATACAGACTTTCTGGATTCATTGAGACTGGATGAATCCCTAAAACTACTGCCCTCAGATAACCTTTAATCTTGAAACCGTAAATCAAAAATATCCCCTGAAGTCTTCTTTAATCAAACAGTAGTCTTTTAAAGAACTTACTATATGGGATTAAATTGTTAACAGCAACTCAAAAATTTAGATAGGAAGCCTGGGAGAAGTGAGTCTATGTCAATAGTGAAAGAACAACTTAGAAAAAAAAAAAAAGTAAGAATGGCTGCATAGTTTAAAGAATGTAGTCAATGTCACTGTATTGTACGTATAGAAATTGTTGAATTGGTATATGTTTAGCTGTGCGTGTTTTCAACAACAATTAAAAAAAAAAACAGAATAGACAGAGACGCACACGTGGGGAAAGACACACACCATGTGAGGATCATCTACAAGTCAAGGAACCAAGGAACGCCTGGGCCTACTTACAAGGAAGGAATCTAATTTGATTTGGAATTTTAGTCTCCAGAACTGTGAGAAAATAAATGTGTGTTCTTTAAAGCCACTCACTTCTTGTATTTATGTTACAACAGCACTAGGTAACTGAGACATCATGGCTCTCAGGATAGACCAAAGACCTTAATGCAGGTTTCCCACACCTTGCACTATCTGGCCCCATGTTCCCTTCCAGCCTCAACTCTCCCCATTTTCCCTACAGACACAGAAATTGTAATACTCTCTTGTGCCTTTGGATTTATGTACATGCTGATGTCTCTCTCTGGCAGTCTCTTCCTCCCCTCTTGTGCTTAGCTAACAGCCACTCAAGTTTTCCCTGACTCACCTGTCTGTGCTCCCATATCTCCCTGCACTCGCCCATCAAAGCACTCATCCCATGCACAGTAATTGCTCATTTGCTTGTCTGTTTCTGCTGATAAGACCCATGTCATTCAAGGCAGGGACCAGGTCTTATTGACCATTATATCTCAGCCCCATCCCAGTGCCTGGTGGACATCAGGCACAGTGAGTTGAATGAATAAATGAATGACAGAACATGCCCAGGTCTGTGCTCTTAATGGTGAAAATGAGGTCTGATATGTCCTATCAGTGCCCTCCAACCAAATACCACCAGGAACACACTTGTAGTTGAACAGAGTTGTGTTTATTGACTTGTTGCAGTGAGTAAGAACATACACCATGGGGAACTATACAACATCTCACCAAGACGGTGTTAGAAAGGACTTACAGGATTTGGGCTGGTGTTAGGTGATTTTAGGGAAGGTTTAAAGAAGTAGACTTTACTGTGGATTGGAAGTTGTCAGGAAGCACAGGTGATGCTATGATTGAGTATTTTACTAAATCTTTTCTGAAAGGTCAGAAGAAGAAAGTGAGGCTAAATGTGCAATTGGTAAAGAAGTAGCAGTCACTCATTTTACCCAGGATTTGGGGTTGTTTGGCCATGTTTGAGGCTTGGACAATGTTTTTGCTTTTGATTGAGTTCAGACATGATTACAGAACAGTCTTATTTTTTTCTTCATCCATTTTGGTCACAGAGTGGTCTTGTCTGAGTTGGTGTTCTGTGAAATTGTTTCAACAGGAGAACCCAAGGCCCAGTTATGAGTGCCAGGCCAGCTCCTAGCTCTCCGTGGTTGCTGTTCTCTTTCTCAGACTTCTACCAACCAATCCTACAGCTAACTGGCCTGGAACAACCATTAGTAACAGAAGTAGAGCACAGCTCTTTGCTTCTCATTCAAGCCATATATTCCAACTTAGAATTCACAGGGGTGGGATTTGGGAGTAACTTCCAGTCTTCTCTTGTCATCTCTTCCCCCAACTCCTCTGTCGGTGTGGGGGCCTTTGTTCTTGGCTCTCTCCAGCCCAAGATGGCCACCCCCTCACAGTTATAAAGGGAAAGCCCTCCTTTTGGGGTGCTTTCACTCTTCCCTCTCCCAATGGCCTTGAGGTTTCTTTAGTTCTCTTGGTTCTCCCACTTCCACCTCAGTTTCTTTGGTTCCATCCAGTTCCACTAAAGATGAGTCTGTTAGAGGGACAGGGGAAGATGCTTCAGATTCTGCAACTGGAGGGGAAGAAAGAGAAAGAAGATCTCACAAGCCCTAACTCTTTGTGGCGTATCTCCAAAACAATGAGACCTTCATACTGCTGAGCTCAGCCACCTCTTAGCCTTTGTTTTAGCATCATTTTGCTAAAGCACTCTCTGTCACTCTCTCTACCTTGGGTTCTATTACCAGTTGCACCTGGTAAGTGTCAAGAAGACGATTAGAGGGAAGACAAACAAGAACTATCAGAAAGGAATTAGCTATAATTAATAATAATCATCATCATAACTATGATTCATCATAATAACCACCACCCATTTGTCAGTTTGTCCTATTGTGGTGGTTTGCATGTTGCTATGATATTGGAAGCTACACCACCAAGTATTTCAAGTACTAGCATGGTCACCCATAGTGGACAGGTTTCAGTGGAGCCTTCACACTAAGACAGCCTGGTGATCTACTTCTGAAAATTAGCCAATGAACCTTATGGATCACGACAGAATATTGTACAATATAGTGCTGCAAGATGAACCCCTTAGGTTGGAAGGCACTCAAAAAACACAGTGGCTGCAACAATAGACTCAAGCATACCAATAAATGAGGAAGAAGGCACAGGACTGGCCAACAGCTCGCTCTGCTGTACATAAGGTCGCCATGAGTTGGAGCCAACTGGACCGCAACTAAAAACAACAACAATGATGAATAAACATAAAAGTGACCTCATTAAGTCCTCTTGCTTCTGTAAATTGTCAAATCCTTCAAATCTGGGCTTTCCATATTGCACGTCGTCACATCCGTGTGGTCTTGCATGTCTCACATATGTCATTTTGTTCCTCCCAACTAAGCTGTAAGCTCCCTGAGGGGAGAGCCACACCCCATCATTACCCTGGTTCTTGTTTTCACAGCCCTAGCCTAGTCTAACTTTCATCCTCCCCTCATTGGTTCACTTCACCCCGGCCACACCCATCATAAGTGCCCACTGTTTTCCCAGAACCTCTCTTCCACGGGCCCATGATTGTCCAGAAAGGAATGTAAACATCTGAGCCTCCCCGAGTCATTTCCTGCTGGTAAAGGGACTGCAGGGGACAACCTCCATTTAATGCTCCACAGAGTGTTTCCCCCTCCCCCGCCCCCGACAAAGGAGCCCCAGGGCCTTGGCCTCACAGGACTAGGAAATGTCAGCTGAGGTTCATTTCCAGGGGTGATTTGAAGGGGGCTTTGTTGTCACTGAGCATCTGAGGATGTGCACCTGGGATGAGATTCTCTTTCACGCACTCCATTCAGAACGGCTGGCTCAAAGGAGAAAAATCTCAGCCTCTGCCTGCAAATGAGAGCTGGCTCTTTGGGTGTGTGTTAAGGGAGATGAAGTTGGGACAGAGGAAGATATTCTGGAAGCCATTTTCCTGATATTCATAGGTGAAGATTTCAGCTACCAGCAATCTCTCCCGTTTCCACAGCATTTTCTCTCTGTGATCTCGATTATGCTCAATTTAGCACTGATATGAACCAAATTTCCCCAAAACTTTTTCTGCTTTTTAGCTTTGTGAGTGGGGGAGAGGGAGAAGGGGAATAAGAACCGTAATGTCCTCAGGGCAGGAACTTCCTGTGAGGCAGTTACTCTGGTCACCCCTGCAGCATCCCACAGGGCTGTGCACTTCGGACACAATGCCTTGTGTTTCTTATGGCACATTTATCGCTGCCAAGCTGCTTCATGCTTACTATCTTCATTCTAGGATGTCAGCGAAGAAGCACCAGGATCCCTGTCTTAATCTCTGTCATGGATTGAATTGTGTCCCCCAAAAATATGTGTATCAGTTTGGCTAGGCCATGACTTCCAGCATGGTGTGATTATATACCATTTTGTCATCTGATGTGATTTTCCTATGTGTTGTAAATCTTATCTCTATGATGCTGATGAGGTAGGATAGGTGGCAGTTATGTTGATGAGGCAGAACCCAATCTACAAGATTGGATTGTGTCTTGAGCCAATTTCTTTTGAGATATAAAAGACAGAAGTGAGCAGAAAGACATAGGGACCTCATACCACCAAGAAAGCAGTGCCAGGAGCAGAGCGTGTCATTTGGACCCAACGTTCCTGCACTGAGAAGCTCCTAAGACAGGGGAAGATTAATGACAAGGAAAGAAAGAGCCAACAGAGAAAGAAAGCCTTTCCCTGGAGCTGTTGCCCTGAATTTGGACTTCTAGCCTACTAGACTGTAAGAGAATAAATTTTTGTTTGTTGAAGTCATCCACTCGTGGTTATTTCTGTTGTAGCAGCACTAGATGACTAAGACAATCTCCTATGGCTGCCTTAACAAAATGCCACAAATTAGGAGGCTTTAAAGAACAGAAATGTATTGTCTCACAGTTCTGTAGGCTAGGAGTCCAAATTCAGGGCATTGGCAGGACTATGTTCTCTCTCTCTGTCAGCTCTAGGGGAAGATCCTTCCAAATCTCTTTCAGCTCCTGGCAGCCCTGGGTGTTTCTTGGCGCTCCTTGACTTGTATGTGAATCCTCATACGCTGTCTTCCCCCATGTGTGACTCTGTTTCCGTGTCTGTCCTTGTCTTTTATAAGATGCTACTCACAAACGAGAGGGCAGTGCTGGCTCAGTGGTAGAACTCTTGGTTTCCATGCTGGAGACCCGGGTTTCTTTTCCAGCCAATGCACCTCATGGGCAGCCACCACCGTCTGTCAGTGGAGGGTTGCATGTTGCTATGATGCTGACCAGGTTTCAGTAGAGATTTCCAGACTAGAAAGAAAGGCCTGGTGATCTACTTCTGAATATCAACTAGTGAAAACCCTTTGGTTCTCAATGGCCCATTCCCACTGTGCACAGGGTCTTCATGAGTCTCATGATTCGGGGGCCACCCGATGGCAGCTAACAGCAATGTGTAGATAGGATTAGGACACACTCTACTCTGTACGACTTCCTGAATTTAACTGATAACATCTGCAAAGAAAAATCCTATATCCCCATACAGGCTACATTCACCAGTGCAGGGGTTAGGACTTTAGCATATCTTTTTGGGTGACACACTTTAATCCATAACAATTCCCATTTGATATGAGAATATGTGCCCCAGTGAGTCTGTGCCCTTCACCTCCCTGAAGGCTGCAGCAGGGCCAGAGCTAGTACAGCTCTTCTAAATGTAAGAAATATCTCCAACAGGGAAAACACACGAATTAGGAGTGATTATTTACATTACAAAAATATTTGTTTTTGAAGGATTTCTTTAAATAAGAAACGCTTCTTACGCTTTTTAGTTGCACGTTTTCAAGACATTACTTTCTCGTCAAAATAAAAGCCATGGAGGTAGGAAAGCTGAAAACTAAATGAATAGATTAAAACAGTAAATATTTTTAAAGATTAAAGCAGGGAAAACAAAACTGAACATGTGTTAAACATATAAAAAGGGAAGAAACATCTAATCTTAAAGGAATAGGAGAAAGGATGTCGTTAAGTGCCATTGAGTAGGTTTCAACTCATAGCAAGCCCATGTATAACACAAGAAAACATTGCCTGGTCCTGCACCATCCTAATAATCATGGCTAAGTTTGAGCCTATTGTTGCAGCCCCTGTGTCAATCCATCTCATTGAGTGTCTTCCTCTTTTTTGCTGACCCTCTACTTTACCAAGCATGATTTCCTTTTCTAGGGATTGGTCTTTCCTGATAACGTATCCAAAGTTTAAGTGGGACAAAGTCTCACCATCTTCACTTCTAAGGAGCACTCCGGCTGTACTTCTTCCAAGACAGATTTGTTCATTCTTCTGGCAGTCCGTGGTATATCCAATATTCTTCACCAGCACCATAATTCAAATGTATCAATTCTTCTGCTGCCTTCCTTTTTCACTGTCCAGTTTTCACATGCATTTGAGGCAATTGAAAACACCACGGCTTCGTTCAGGTGCGCCTTAGTCATCAAAGTGACACCTTTGCTTGTTAACACTTTAAAGAGGTCTTTTGCAACAGATTTGCCCAATGCAACTTGTCATTTGACTGCTGCTTCCATGGGTGCTGATTGTTGAGCCAAGTAAAATGAAATCTTTCACAACTCTGTTCATCACGATGATGCTTATTGGTTCAGTTGTGAGGATTTTGTTTTCTTTACGTTGAGATGTAATCCACACTGAAGACTGTAGTCCTTGATCTTCATCAGTAAGTGCTTCAAGTCCTCTTCACTTTCAGCAAGCAAGGTTGTGTCATCTGCATAGCAAAGGTTGTTAATGAGTCTTCCTCCAATCCTGATGCCACATTCTTCTTCATATAGTCCAGTTTCTTGAGTTATTTGCTCAGCATACAGACTGAATAAGTATGGTGAAAGGAAACAGCCCTGACGCACACCTTTCCTGACTTTAAATCATGCAAGTATCCCTTTGCTCTTTTCAAACGACTACCTCTTCGTCTGTGTGCATGAGCACAATTAAGCATCCTGGAAGTCTTTGCAATGTTATCCACACTGAATGCCTTTGTGTAGTCAATAAAACACAGGTAAACATCTTTCTGGTATTCTCTGCTTTCAGCCAAGATCCATCTGATATCAGCAATGATATCCCTCATATCCCTCATCCATGTCCTCTTCTGAATCCAGCTTGAATTCTGGCAGTTCCCTGTTGATGTACGGTTGCAGCCATTTTTTAATTATCTTCAGCAAAATTTTGCTTGTGTGTGATATTAATGATATTGTTTGATAAGTTACATGTCCTGCTGGATCACCTTTATTTAGAATGGACATAAATATGGATCTCTTCCAACTGGTTGACCAGGTAGCTGTCTTCCAAATTTCTTGGCATAGATCAGTGCATTGCACATGCAGGTTTGCCTTAAAAGCTGTCTCCAGATCCCAAGTACCCACTGTAGTACTGGGATGAGAATTCCACCCGGTTGGGCCAACCACTCCATGGGTGTTATGTCCATTTATCCTGATCAAGTCGCACACACGAAACACATACACAGTGTTGACAATAGTGAAAGCTATTTTAATTACTCACAGACAACAGACTGTACAACAGAAAAAGTTCCATCACAAGCGGTCCTCCCTGGCTCAAAAGCTGTCCAGGAGACACCAAAAACTTCCACGGGTGCCCCCTGTCTTTGCATGATGGATGAAGGGCCCTGAGGATCTTCTCTTACCCAGTTTTATATTCCAGGGGTTGTGTATTTCACTGCACACAGTACAAGTAAGTTTTCCCACCTGATCACCAAAAGAGGGGAGTAACCAAAGATGGGGGCACCAGCCCAGAATTGTTAGCCTGGAATTGTATCTCTTTAGCCCTGCTGCTTATTCAGACAAACCATTAGGCTTCAGAGGGGAAGGTGCAATGGTTTGTTCCAAAGTCCAAAGATGCCGGTAGGGGGGAAAGAACAGGCAGTAATTATGGCCATTTGGCCATCTGAAGAACTTCTCACTTCTCAATGAGTGAGTGCTTCCAGCGTTGCATTTGTTTGTTGAGCATCTCAATTGGTATTCTGTCAATTCCTAGATCCTCTTTTTTAGTCAATGCTTTCAGTGCAGCTTGCATTTCTTCCTTCAGTACCATTGGTTCTTGATCACGTGCTGCCTCTTGAAATATCTGAACGCTGACCAATTCTTTTTGGTACAGTGACTCTGTGTATTCCTTCCATTTTCTTTTGATGCTTTCTGTGTATTCAATTTTAGCCCATAAACCAAAAAAAACCAGTTGATGTCAAGTCAATTCCCATTCATTGTGACCCTATAGGACAGAGTAGAACTGCCCTATTGGTTTCCCAGGAGCAGCTGGTGGATTCAAATGGCCAACCTTTTGGTTAGCAGCCAAGCTCTGGACCACTGTGCTGCCAAGACTCTACTGTTCCCTAATGTCTGGTTTCCCTCCGCCTCCAACCCTGAGGGAATTGTGATTCATCTTTTTGAAGTTTGGCAGGACATGTGGCTTGCGATGGCCAATTAAAAATTCTCCTTGGAAACCCTATGCGGCAGTTCTTCTATAGGGTGGCTGAGTCGGAATTGAGTTGATGGCAAAGGGTTTGGTGTAGTGGCCTGGTGTGTTTCTCCATCTTGCCTTCCCCCAGCTTCGGCAACTGAAGATGTTTCAAACGGTGACCCCCTTTAGGAATAGGAAGTTGCACAGATCTCCCCTGCCAGCCCACTATAGACCTGCAGCATAAGAAAGAGATACAACTTTGTTCTTCACAGCAACGGGGATTCTTCACAGCTACCTCACCTCTGAGAATAAATCACCAAGTCTCTGAAAATGTATAACCAACTGTAGAACCCGCTCAGTGTATATAACAGTAATTTAAATTAACACATGCAAGTGAGGTCATTTTACAGCCTAAGTTAGCACGTTCAATTTCCCATAAACAACATATTTTATAACTTAAGTGAACAAATATTATTTCCTATAACAAACATGGCTTCCAAGCATACATGACTAAACCATTAAATTTACCAGCCTTGCTTCTCATTAGCTACCAGTAACATTGTCATTGAAAAGCCTGTGCCCACATGGTTCTTCATCTCTCCTATTTTGATGGTAACTGAAATGTGAATATTCCTCCCCCCACCAATCTGACTGAGGAAGACAATATGACACAGCAGCAGACATCCACAAGGCTTCTTATTAAATATAATAATGGCATGTATTTTGTCTTAGTCATCCAGTGCTGCTCTAACAGAAAAACCACACGTGGATGGCTTTAACAAAGAGAAATTTATTTTCTCAAAATCTAGTAAGCTAGAAGTCCAAATTCAGGGAGTCATCTCCAGGAGAAGGCTTTCTCTCTCTGTCGGCTCTGGAGAAAGGTCTTCATTGCCATTAATCTTCCCCTGGACTAGGAGCTTCTCTGAGCAGTAACCTCCGGTCCAAAGGACGAGCTCTGCTCCTGGCACTGCTCTCTTGGTGGTATGACATCCCCACTCTCTGCTTGCTTCCCTTTCCTTTTATCTCTTATAAGATAAAACGTGGTACAGGCAACATCCCAGGGAAACTCCCTTTACATTGGATCAGGGATGTGACCTTAGTAAGGGTGTTACAATCCCACCCTAATCCTCTTTCACATAAAATTACAATCACAAAGTGGAGGACAACCACACAATACTGGGAATCATGGCCCAGCCAAATTAATACACACATTTTGGGGGGGACATAATTCAATCCATGACATATTTCATAACTAATATCAATTTATGAAAATAAAGCTGTGTGATGTCCAGTTTTCACAATAGTATGATTATAATTTTTTTAAACAACATCTGTACATTAAAAAGGTCCCTAGGTGGCACAAATGATTTGTGCTCGACTACTAACCTAAAGGTTAATGGTTCAAGCCCACCCAGAGGCTCTTCAGAAAAAGGTCTGGGGATCTGCTACTGTAAAAGATTGTATCTAAGAAAATCCTATGAAGCAGTTCTACTCTGTAACACATGGGACCTTCATGAGTTGGAATTAACTCAGTGGCAATGGATTTGGGTTTGGTACATTAAAAAACAAAAAAATGTGTTAAATTATAGACAGTTGTTATTTTTCGGTGGTGGGAGTAATGAGCAATTTTATTGTTCTAATTTCTCTTTTTTGGCATTTCCAAATTTTGTAATAAGTACATTTTACTTTTATAATGAAGGAATATATTAATGTATTAATCTAAAAAATATATCTTTCTACCCAGAGTAAAAAGACAACCTACAGACTGGGAAAATATTTTTGGCTACAACAAATCCGATCAGCATCTAATCTCTAAAATCTACAAGATACTGCAAAACTGCAACAACAAAAAGACAAATAACTCAATTTAAAAACGGGCAAAGGATATGAACAGGCAGTTCGCCAAAGAAGATATTCAAGTGGCTAACGGACACATGAAGAAATGCTCACAATCGTTAGCCATTAGAGAAATGCAAATCAAAACTACAATGAAATATCATCTCACCCCAACAAGGCTAGCATTAATCCAAAAAACACAAAACAATAAATGCTGGAGCAGTTGTGGAGAGACTGGAACACTTGTACACTGTTGGTGGGAATGTAAAATGGTACAACGACTTTGGAAATCGATTTGGCGCTTCCTTAAAAAGCTAGAAATAAAAGTTCCATACGATCCAGCTAGCCCGCTCCTTGGAATATATCCTAGAGAAACAAGAGCCGTCACAAGAATAGACATATGCACACCCATGTTCATTGCAGCACTGCTCACAATAGCAAAAGATGGAAACAACCTAGGTGCCCATCAACGGACGAATGGAGAAACAAATTATGGTACATGCACACAATGGAATACTACACAACAGTAAAGAACAGCGATGAAGCCGTGAAACTTCCTACAACACGGAGGAAGCTGCAGGGCATTATGCTGAGTAAATTTAGTCAATCACAGAAGGACAAATATTGTATAAGACAACTATTATAAGAACTCATGAAAAGGTTTAAACACAGAAGAAAACATTCTTTGATGGTTACGAGGGTGGGGAGGGTGGAGGAGGGTTATTTACTTACTAGATAGTAGATAAGAATTATCTTAGCTGAAGGGAAGGACAGCAGGCACTACAGGGGAGGTCAGCACAAGTAGACTAAACCAAAGCTAAAAAGTTTCCTGAATACAATCAAACACTTTGAGGGACAGAGTAGCAGGGGTAGGGGTCTGGGGACCATGATTTCAGGGGATATCTAGGTCAAATGGCATAACAAAGCTTATTAAGAAAATGTTCTGCATCCTACTTTGGTGAGTGGCATCTGGGGTCTTAAAAGCTTGCAAGCGGCCATCTAAGATGCATCAATTGGTCCCAACCACCTGGAGTAAAGGAGAAGGAAGAACACCAAAGACACAAGGAAAGTAGTAGCCCAAGAGACAGAAATTGCCACATAAACCAGAGACTTCATTGGCCTGAGACCGGAAGACTAGATGGTTCCCAGCTACCACCAATGACCGTCCTGACAGGGAACACAACAGAGAGTCCCTGATGGAGCAGGATAAAGGTGGGGTGCAGAACTCAAATTCCAGTAAGAAGACCAGACTTAATGGTCTGACTGAGACTGGAAGTACCCTGGAAAGCACGGCCCCTGGATTCTCTATCAGCCCAGAACTAAAACAGTTTCCAAGGCCAACTCTTCAGACAGGGATTGGACTGGACTGTGGGACATGAAGTGATACTCGTGAGGAGTGCGCCTCTTAGCTCAAGTAGATACAAGAGACTAAACGGGCAGCTTCTGTCCAGAGGTGAGATGGGAAGGTAGAGAGGGTTAGGAGCTGGGTGAATGGACATAGAGAATCAGGGGTGGGAAGGAGGAGTGTGCCGTCACAGTATGGGGAGAGCAATTAGAGTCACATAACAATGTATGTATAAATTTTTGTATGGCAAAAAATAAAAGTAAAAAATATATCTACCCAATTTAAACAGAGTTTATATTATTTTATAATCTGCCTCAGGAAGAAAAGTGGTTGATTATCAAATGTAAAGTTGGGCTTTACACAAAATTAACGTGCTATCTAGAAATGGGGTGAGGATGGAGAGAAAGAAAATCCCATTAGGCAAAAGTGGATAACAGTAGTTTTCAAACTTTCAAATACTAAATGCAGGTTCCTGAATCCAATACGCAGAGATTTTGATTCAGTAGATCTGGCACAAGGTTCAGAGATCTGCCTGTTTAGCAAGCTTCTTGGATAGTTCTTTGAGAAATGTACACTATGAAAGCAGGATGATTGATCCAGTGGAGAGGCTGGAGGGTGGGCCAGAAAGGGTTATGTTAACTCAGTGGATCTCATCCCTGGCTACATTTTGGAATGCTCTGGGTAGCTTTTCAAAACATTAATGCAGAAAATACTAATGGTTCAGAACCTCTGGGCATCTGCAGATTTTGAAAGCCCCCCTGGCGATTTGATGCACAGCGAGGTTGAGTACCACTATGACTGAACAGAAATGTTCCGCACCTTTCAAACCACCATCACAGAGGGGTCCGCCGCTCAGTCCACGCCTGGCTGCCCACTCAGGCTGTCCATCACAACCCCTGATGACTTGGCAGAAAATGGTTTGGCTGAAAGCAAACCAACCAAAATGCAAGTTTTAAATCCTTCAACTGGTGGGCAAAACGGAAAGCGTGGCCAAAGCAACAGAGCAGACAGCATTGGCTTTAAATGAATTACAAATTTGAAGAAGAAATGCCAAGCCCTGAAAAATTCCAGATTATTCTCTTTTGAGGTTTCTTTTGCTGATTGTGTTTCTTTGGAGGTTTCACTGCACAAGTGCACTCCATTCCTGTGAAAGAAATGTGAAAATACAGACAAGCAAAAGGAAAACGATAGCAGGCACCCATAACTTCATTCAGAGACAACCAACAAAGCACCTCAGAGTGTATCCATCCTCCCAGGCCTTTGTTTATAAAGATATATGCACTCATTCTTGTCTAATAGGTTTTCCAACAAATCACATTAGCCAAAAAAATTCTCAAGGACATACAAATTATTGCAAAACCACTCAAATTATGTTCAAATATTATCAAAAGTTGCAAAAATATTGACACATATTTTCAATAAAATCATTTCTGCCAAATCATTGTGAACAGCAACTTTCATTTGGCCAAATTGCTTTTGATCAAACTGCTCTCAACCCAGCGGTACACTCCCACCCAATCACAGTCCTGCCTGCAGATTGAGCTCATCCCTACTTCTTTGAGATTGTTCATGCATCCTCCCCTGTCTTAGTCATCGAGTGCTGCTGTAGCAGAAATACCACAAGTGGATGGCTTTAACAAAGAGAAGTTTATTCTCTCACAGTCCAGTAGGCTACAAGTCCAAATTGAGTGCATCAGCTCCAAGGGAACGCTTTCTCTGTCGGCTCTGGAGGAAGGTCCGTGTCATCAATCTTCCCTTGGTCTGGGAGCTTCTCTGCACAGGAACTTCAGGTCCAAAGGACACACTCTGCTCCCAGCACTGCTTTCTTGGTGGTATGAAGTTCCCATGTGTCTCTGCTCGCTTCTCTCTTTTATATCTCAAAAGAGATTGGCTTAAGATACTATCTAATCTTGTAGACCTCATCAGTATAACTGCCACTAATCCATCTTATTACATCATAGTGATTGAGTTTACAACACATAAGGAAATCACATCAGATTACAAAATGGTACACAATCATACAATACTGGGAATCATGACCCAGCCAAGCTGACAGATATTTTGGGGGGTACAATTCAGTCCATGACATCCCCCTTCCTTAAATGGCCTTCCTTCCCATCAGCTGATCCAAATTCTTTTCATCATTCAAGGCCCAGAGAAAATCCCACCCCCTCCCCCAACCAGCCCTCCATAATCTCCCCCAACTCACCCTGCTACATTTTCTCGGACTCTCCAACATTTATTATACCTTTGCCTGAGGCTCATAATCGATTCCTGTTTATGCCACTCTGAGTCCCCTGTGCATGAATCTCACGACCCCACTGAAATTGTCATCTCTCCTTGGACTGAGTTCAGCTTGTCCTCTTTTGTCTCTCTATCAGCATGGATGTCACGCATAAGCAGTCAATAAATACTGAATGAAGTGGAGGGAATTTACAGGTAGAATTTTAAAAAAGAGAGAGAGAACCTATTCATCAGTAAAGCTCAGTGAGGTGGGGCTCACAATGGGAGGGCCACACTGATGTTGTAAAGAAGCAGATCTGATAGAAGGGACCGGAGAGTGGCCGAAATGCAGACAGTTGTGTAAAACCAAGAGGCTGACCCTGTGGTGGATCCAGAGTTGAGGACCCTCAGTCCCCACACACGCCTCTACATACAGTGCTCAGGTCAGGCAGGACGAGGAGGGGACCCGGATGAGCTGACAGTCTCCTGCTTCCAAGAAGCCCAGATCTGGATCCATCTTTGGCAGTCCACGAAAGTGTATTAATGAAGATGGAGGAATCCACGGAGTGAAGCTGCCTAATACCCACTGACAAAGAAAGGCAGGCTGTGGAATCCCAGTAATGGGAACCTAGAAAAGAAGTGACGTCAGCCTGGAGTCCCTGATCGGAGAGGACAGGAAGGCTGGCCAGAGGCAGGCATCTGTGCTAGACTTTGGGGAAAAGGATATTTTTATTCAATAAAAAAAGATAAACAGGATCTCATGACTCAGGAGAAGAGGAAGGTTAAAAGAAATGAAATTCTCACCATAAAATCCTACCTATTCCACTGAAGACAAAGAGGAGATACGATCTTACAAACACAGAGCATTCACCTGGGGATCCATCCCCAGATGTCAGGAGGAGTGTGTCCCCAGGGAATGATCCCAAACAAATTTCACCATGAAGGAGAAGGCCCAGGATCATCTGAGAGCTGCAAAAGAAAACCAGAGCAGTAAAAGCAGCTTTTTTAAAGTAGACAAAAATCATATTCACAAGAATTCTTTACAGGGATTTTGCTGTACTTGTTCAGAAGAAATTCCATAATAAGGCACTTGGGATGGAAGCCGTGGGCTGTAGCAAATTTGCCCGAAAGCCAATTCAGAGAACGTTAATTCTCAAAAAAAAAAATCTTGAGTGTTTAGTTCCCTTAATGAACAATTTGCCAAAATGTCAGACAAATACTATAAAACCACCCTTCATAAGTTCGTCCTGGCTATTTCATCACCAAAACCAAAGTTAAGTGTACTGTGGTTTTTTCCATTTTTTGGTTTTATCACTTTTTCAGAATGAGAATATCTTGTGTGTTCTAATTTCAAATGTTGTGCAATGCCTGCAGTGTCCAAGAGACAAGATTCGTCTCTTCTAGTATATTTTCACCCAGTCCACTGCCTTCTCCGCATCACTTAAATCAAAGAGGTGTTAAGGAGCTACCGCAAATGAATATTTTAAGTATGGTTCACTTTGCAGGCAGTTGCTTGTCAGACTGTTTAATTCTACAGCCATGAAAGGATGGCGTTTCTCTTTCAACATTCTATACCAGCTCAGACATTCTCTACCTTTTGGATTGTGTTTTCAGCCAGCCACTCGAAAGTGGGAGTGCTATGGAATCTTAGATAGTCCACGTCATTGGATTTAGGCATAAGTATTGCATTGGGCAAATCTGCAAAAGCCCTCTTTAGTGTTTTAAAAAGCACAGATGTAACTCTGATGTCAAAGGTGCACCTGACCGAAGCCATGGTCTTTTCAATCACCTCAAATGCATATGAAAGCTAGGCAATGAAAAAGCAGACAGAAGAATTGATATCTCTGAATTGTGGTACTGGAAAAGAATACTTAATTACTGTGGACTGCCAGAAGAGTGAGCAAATCAGTTTTAGAAGAAATATAACAAGAATGCACCTTAGAAGCAAGGATGGCAATGCTTCAACTTGCTTCCTTTGGACACATCATCAGGAAAGACCGACCTCTAGAAAAGGACACTATGTTTGGTAAAGTAGAGGTCAGCAAAAAGAAGGGAAACCCTCAATGAGATAGACTGACACAACAGCCACAACAATGAACTCATACACACCAACAATCATGAAGATGGCGCGGGACTGCAAAATGTTTCTTCCTGTTTATATAACGTTGCAATGAGTTGGAGTCAACTCAGCAGCAACTAACAACAACAACAAAACCAAGGCAAAAACGAAGACAATGACTTGCCTTGAAGGGTAAGCCATCACACCCATATCTGGTCTGTTGGCCACTAGAATTAAGCTCATTCCTTCAGATGTGAAACATGTGCAAAACTGACCTCCGGCTTATCTGCATTGACACCGCAGCAAAAGCACTGTGATGTTACTTTATAATTCAGTAGGTTCATCACCCAGAGAAGTGAATATTGGTAAATTAGCATATATCCCAAAAGAGCCCTCCCATATTGGCCAACACTGACTTAAACAAGACAAACAGGGACATTTCTTGGTCATAAAGGGAAAATGGAAGGGAACAAAGGAAAGGAGAAAGAGGGTGTAGTGAGAAGGCTGCCAACAACATGACTTCTCCCTAAGACCCCCAAATTGTCAATAAAAGTCTACAAAAAATCCTAAAGTGCTTGATGTGAGTGGATTTCCTAGGGAGGGGCAGAGTTCTGCATCCAAGGAGTTGGGGGACAAGGTAGAGTGGTCTCCTGCAGACACAGGATTGCCAAGACAGAGAAATCAAGTAGCCTGCAGAAGTCACGGGGATGGCTCAGAATTGTCACAAGACAAAGACATTGAGTTAAGTCAGATTCAACCAGCTCTCCAAGAGGCAGGAGCCAGGTGACATCTGGACTGGATGACCCAAGGAGAAACCAGGTTGGTCCACTTGGTCATGAACTAAGAAACACCATAAATGTCAGTCACTTATACATTTGAAGCTAAAAGATGGACAATGAAAGGAAAGCTCCACTGCTTAGGGATGCTCTAAGGTTGATAAATAGGTCCCTGAGTGGTGCAAATGGTTAAGCATTGACTACCAGCCCAAAGGTTGATGGTTTGAACCCACCCAGAGACACCTTGGAAGACAGGCAGGGAGATATCTAATTCCTAAAGGTCACAGCCTTGAAAACCCTATGGAACAGGGGTGTGAAGGACTTATACAATGAAAGTTATTAAAGATATTAAAGATATTAAAGAAAACTTAAATAAATGGAAGGATGTTCTATGTTCATGGATTGGAAGATTTAACATTGTTAAGATGTCAATACTACCCAAAGCAATCTATAGATTCAGTGCAATCCTGATTAAACTTACAACAGCCTTCTTTATAGAAATGCGAAAACTAATCCTCATCTTTATATGGAATGACAAAAGGTCCAGAATAGCTAAAGCAATGTTGAAAGAGAAGAACAAAGTAGGAGAACTCACACTTCCTGATTTTAAAACATATTATATAGCTACAGAAATCAAAACAGCCTGGCACTGGTGTAATAATAGACACATAGACCAATGGAATAGAATTGAGAGTCCAGAAATAAACCCACACATCTATGGTCAACTGATTTTTGACAAGGGTTCTGAGTCCATTCAATAGGGAAAAAAGGGCCTCTTCAATAAACAGTGCTGGGAAAATTGGATTTCCACATACAGAAAAATGAAACAGGATCCATGGCTCACAACCATATACAAAAACAAATTAAAATGGATTAAGGACCTAAATGTGCAAACTAAAAGCATAAAATTCTTAGAAGAAAATGCAGGGGCAAGGCAGTTGGACCTAGCTTTTAACGATGTATTAACTAATGTAATAACAAAAGCACAAACAGCAAAAGACAAAATAAATAAATGGAACTTCATAAAAATTAAAACTTTCGTTCATCAAAAGACTTCACCAAAAAGTGAGAAGACAAGCTAACAACTGGGAGAATAACTTCAGAAACCATGTATCTGACAAGAATTTAATAACCAAAATATATATAACTTCAACAACTTAACAAGAAAAAGACAACTAACCCAGTCATATAATGGGCAAAGGACTTGAATAGACGTTTCACAAAAAAAAAACACTCAAATGGCCACCAAAGACACAAAAAGATGCTCATCATCATCAATCATCAGAGAGATGCAAACCAAAACCACAAAACCAAATCAAACCAGTTGCCGTCAAGTTGATTCTGACTCATAGCGATGCTATAGGACAGAGTAGAACCATCCCATAGGGTTTCCAAGGAGCAGCTGGTGGATTTGAACTACCAGCCTTTTGGTTAGCAGCCAAACCTTTCACTCCCACTAGAGTGGCTAAGATAAAAGGAAAAAAAAACCACGCACACACACAGAGAAAATAACAAATATTGGCAAGGATGTGGGGAAATTGGAACTCTTACCCATCGACGGTGGGAATGCAAAATGGGACAGCTGTTGTGGAAAACACTGTGGTAGTTCCTCAAAAAACTAAAAATAGAAATACAGTATGACCCAGAAATTCCACTCCTGGGTATATACCCAAAAGACTTGAAAGCAGAGACTCAGAGTCTTGTGTGCCAATGTTCACTGCAGCACTACTCACAATAGCCAAAAGGTGAAAACAACCTAAATGTCCGTCAACAGATGAATGAATAAAATGTGGTACATACATACAATGGCATACTACTCAGCTAGTAGGAGAAATGAAGTCTCTATACATGTTACAATATGGATGCAGCTTGAAGACATTATGCTGAGTG
Organism: Trichechus manatus latirostris; assembly: GCF_000243295.1. Classification (NCBI taxonomy): domain Eukaryota; kingdom Metazoa; phylum Chordata; class Mammalia; order Sirenia; family Trichechidae; genus Trichechus; species Trichechus manatus. Next base: position 2,375,976 of record NW_004444139.1, on the reverse strand, counting down.
AAATAAATCAATCCCAAAAGGACAAATATTGTATGACCTCACTTATATAAAAAAGACAAGAAAAGGCAAATGAATGGAGACCAAAGTCTATTAGTAGTTACCAGGGGCAGAGGTAGGGGGGAAGGGAAGTTTATTGCTTATGGAGTACTGCACTTCAGTTTAAGGTGATGGAAAAATCACATTGACTAAGGGTAAAGTTGCAGAGTCAATTATTATAAGTGCTGTCAATAAGTTGTACACTTGTTAAAAGCTGAATTGGCAAAAGTTGTATGCTAGATATATTTACAACAACAACAACAAAAAGAGTAGCTGCTGAGGCTGCTTATGTACAACCAAACACCTCATGGGATTTGCTTCCTTGGTTTGGAGGCTTAAGGTCATGTTTCATGGGACATCCCAGTTAATTAGCCTAATGATGTGTTTAGTGCTTCTGTTCCATCTCCTAGTTCACTGAGTAGTGCCTGGGGTCTTAAAAGCTTGCAAGTGGCCGTCCAAGACCCAAAAATTGGTCTCTATTCACCTGGAGCAACAGACGAAGGAGAGTAAGAAATAGGAGGAGGAAATGGAATGCGTGGCTAATCGCGTCTATAAACAACTGCCTCCTTTGCCATAAGACCATAAGAACTGGGTAGTGTCTGGCTTCCATTACTGAACGTTCTGATCAAAGATTCTGTACAAGAAGAAATTCGGGGAAGGTGGCTGCATAAACAGACCATTGTTCTGACGCTCCCACACAAAACAAATACAAGGAGACAGTGCTGTGAGCTGAGGAAGTGGCCCCAGAAAAGGAGCCTGTTTCCCTAACTGCCACAGCCCCTACAATGTACAAAGACACACGACCCCAAGATTCTGCTCTAAAATTAATAAGGCAGGCCTCCCCAGGGACCCATTTGGAGTGTGTCAGCACCTCCCTCACCTGGACACTGTCAGCTACAAGCTTACTGAGAATTGCTACAGAAGGCCTGTGCAATGGAGTCTGCTCTCACAGTCAACACTGCCTTCCTGCACACCCCATAGCTCTGGCCTCTGAAACCAACAGGAAAAGCCTCCCTGGGGGTCAATTAGCATTAGTCTGCCCCCACTTCCACTTGGCACTGAGGACTGCTGACTGAGGCTGCTATGTGCTTGGAAGCAGGGGTCTTGAGTGGAGGTTGCACTCATAGCCAAAAATCTACCAGGGAGACTCTGACAGCAACAAGGCAACCTCTATGGCGATCTAACCACTGCATGACACTCCCTCCCCCACTTGGAATTGTTGGTTGCCAGGATGTTGCAAACCTCTATGGACGGCCCCAGCAGTTGGAGTCCACTCCCATATCAGAGTTCTACCTGCCTCCTTGTGCATCCCATAACTCAGGCTTCTAAGACCAACAGGACAGACCTCCCTGGGGATCAGTTTGGGTCTGTCTGCTCCCCCTTCCAGTCAGCACTGAGGACTGCTGACTGAGGTTGCTGTGTGCTAGGAAGCAGACATCATGAGTGGATGCTACATGCACAGCCAACACACTATGAGACAGGATCTGATAACAACAAAGCAGATCTCCGTGGGGGTCCATTAAGAGTGTGACAGTCCCTCTCCTGACAGGTAACTGTCAGTGCTGGACTGATACAAACTCCTACAGAAGGTTCCCTACAGTGGACTCAGGAGGTGGGTCACCTAAGTGGAGACTGCTCCTCCAACCACCACAGGGCCATTGGGGCTCTGAAACCAACAAGACAGATATCACAGGTCCTTCTGGGCAGTGCCAGCCCCTCCTCCTCCTGAAGCAGAGAAAAGGCTACTGTGTTTCCCCTGAATGTCAGCTCAGATATAAGCAGCCCCCACAGAGAAGGGAAGGAAGGCTTGAGAAAAACCAGAGGGCAACACCAAGCCCCAAAGAGGGATCACTGGGTGTGGGTTTTCCAACTAAAAAACATGGTTGCAGAAACAAAGAAGGGAAGGAAGTAATGACCAGAGATAGAGGACCGTGCTCCCTGGTGACAGATTGATTAGTACATGATATCTTGCCTGAGTGGTGGTGCCCACTGGTGGACAGACTGACCACAGCATGTTCTCCAGTGTGTTTGGGAGAGATTAAAAGTTGGACACCAAGACCTGGAACTTTCAAATCCTAATTAAACCAGGGACGGAGAAGGAGCTATCACAGACAGGTAGATGAAATGGTAAACAAAGACCAAGGCTCTGTCCACCTAAGAGTTTTTTGCAGACTGTAGTGCATGCAAAAACACCAAATACTGGGGAAAACTGAGAAAGTTAACTACTTTGAAAATTCCAATGCCCCAACAAAAACTAACAAGACACACAAAGATCAGAGAAACAATGGCCCATCCAAATGAACATGACAAATGGAGTGAAAGCATATCTAAGGATGAGCATATAATGAAAAAAATGGAAGAACATAATGAAACAACATTAAACATAATTAAAGAAATAAGGGAAAACAGAGACAAAGAACTAAAAGAAATAAGGAAAACAACGCAAAAGCAAAATGAAGATCTAAAAATAGAGATATTGCAACTGAAAGGGACGATAACTGAAATGAGAAACAAAATGAAAGGACTTACCAACAGATTTAATCAGGCATAAGAAAAAACTTAATTAGAAGATAATTAAAATTACAGACGTTGAAGAGCAACAAGAAGACTGAGCACTGTTTAATGGAATTACCAGACAACAACAAGAGAACTAATATAAATATCATGGGAATTCCATAAGGAGATGAGAGAGAGAAAGGAACACAAAGAATATTTGAACAAATAATGACAGAAAATTTACCCAATCTAATGAAAGACATGAATCTACAAATCCAAGAAGCTCCAAGAACTCCAAGCAGTATAAACCAAAAAGATCTACACCAAGACACATCATTGTTAGTCTCTCAAAAAGTAAGGATAAAGAGAGAATACTGAAAGCAGTGGAAAAGACGCAAACACTACATACAAAGGATCTCCAATAAGATTAAATGTCAATTCTCCTCAGAAACATTGGAGGCCAGAAGGCAATGAAATAATATATTTAAAGTGCTGAAAAAAAGAAAAAAGAAGAAAACTGCCAAACAAGGATACTATACCCAGTGGAATTGTCCTTCAAGAATGAGGGTGTGAGACTTCTGGCAAAATGGCGCTCTAGGCAGACGCACCACACCATCCCTCCACAGCAAAGATCCGAAAAACTAAGCCAAACAGAGAAAACAACAATCCTGAAACCCTAAAACATCAAATGAAGAGATAAAGAACTCAGCCAAGCACCAAATGTAGTGAGAAAACTGACAGAGAACAGACAGCGAGGAGAGATTCATGCAGAGGTCCCCTACCAGCTAACGCAGGGCAGATCTGCCACCTTGGACTCCTATCAGAGACCAGCAAACGGGGGTACGAGAAAGCAGCTTCACTGAGCTTCCAGCAGGAGAAAAAACAACCGGTAATTTGCGATATACTCTTTCCCACCCCCCACACTTCTTCATCCCCACTCAGCCTCCTCTGCTTCCCATGGCCACAATCTCTTGTCCAGGAAACACCGGCTGCTTGGATTCCACACACCCAAACGGGCCGGCTCTCTGAGTGCCATTTGTTGGCTGCTGGTGTTGCTTTCTTCTGCTTCTTTTGATTTCTTCCTTACCTCTCACTACCTCCCCCTCCTTTCGCTCAAATACCTGGCTCTGTGCGCCATCTTTGCTTCTTCCTGAGGGGCTGCAGAGCTCCGGTAATTTGTGATATACGCTTTCCCAC
>NW_004444139.1:2304005-2366372 GCF_000243295.1 Trichechus manatus latirostris | reverse complement strand
ATAAAAGAACACGTGCACTTCTGTTTCGTGAGAAACTATTTGTTCTGTAGGCCTTCACCAGAAGTACAATAAAAAAAGAAAGAAAAAAGAAAAAAAATTATCAGCAAAACTATTTGTGAAATTAATAGTAATGCATCAAGAAGCTAAAAGAAATATTTAAAACTATTAATAATAAAAAGAAAAACTTTGATTAACCATGCTAGAGAAAGATTAAATTATGTATCGAGTTTATTTATAAAAAAAACTACAAAATCATTTTCATACGAAGAGGTAATCAAAAAAGTTGAACCCAAAAAGTATTGGAAAAATATATTGTAAACGTGAGTCAGATAGGTTTTCAATAAAATTTGTATATTCCTCGAGCTGATAATGCTTGTGATATTTGTCAGTTTTTGCATTTTGTAATTGGTTGCAGTCTGCTCTTTCTCATTCCAAATAAATATTCATTTTCATAAAAAAATATATTAAACAACACAGGAAGCATCAAAATAAAATGGAAGAATACACAGAGTCACTATACCAAATAGAACTGGTCAACTGAAGGAAAAAAATGGCTGACAGAGAGAAAACAGTATCTCCTCCTGTCCTTCAAGTACTCCATGTGTACTGCTGCCACTTCGCCTTGGTCTCGCCAGGCCATTGGGCAGCAAAGATGGGACCGAAGGGTGTGAGACCTTGTAGGATTTTTTTTATGTTATTTGAAGGTTGCTCTGTGCTCTGTTCCCAGGACTCACTATCCACCATGTATTCCCACTCCACAGTTATCCTGCTTCTGCTGTAATTTAGTAGAGCCAAAGGAGATTAACTGCTGAATAGAAAAAGCAGAATATGTGCTTTCACAAGGTGCACTGGGTTTCCCCTCATCTAGTCCTGTCTCTACAGTGAGCTTTGCTCACCAGCCCCATCCAGAGCGAGTGTTCTGGGGAGATGTAATAAATGAGGCCATTCTCTTCAGAGATATTCTGTTTTTTAATCACTTAAGAGCACAATTTCAAGATGTTGTTGGTGTAGCTGGCAGCCAGTTCTGCCCCCATTTAATCACATTATCTTGAGGGCAGAGAGGGCAGGAGAGTTTTGGGTTTTACTTTTTTTTCAGTTGGAGCTCAGACAGACAAATGGTAATGGAAAGGAATTAACTAAAAGTCTAAAAACAGAGAATGAAATGGCAAGCTTCCCTGAAGAGCTTCTTCTCCCCTCTGTCTCATCACCTGGAGTCTAACACTAGCTGGGAGAACAAGAGCTTTTTGACAAGCATCAGCAGGTAGAGGCTTGCAGCGAGTCTCATGTTAAATTGTCCAGAAGGCAGCTGCTTCCAGAGAGCAAATGCAGGCCCAGAGAGTTGTAACATGGTGGTACTCGTTTTTACCACATAAATTAATGTTATGGATTGAACTGTGTCCCTCAAAAATATGTGCTGTAAATCCTAACCCTTGTACTTGAGGATGTAAATCCGTTTGGGAATAGGGTTTTCTTTGTTATGTTAATGAGACCATATCAGTGTAGGATGTGTCTTAAACCAATCACCTCTGAGATATAAAACAAGCTGATTAGGCACAGAAAGCAAGTTTCAGACATCTTCTGACATCCATGTTGGTCTTTTCTTTCTTTCCTGTCTTTTTAATGACCTTTTGCTCTCTTCAGGTATGATGTCCTTGATGTCATCCCACACCTCATCTGGTCTTCAGTCATTAGTATTCAATGAGTCAAATCTATTCTTGAGATGGTCTCCAAATTCAGGTGAGATGTACTCGAGGTCATACTTTGGCTCTCATGGACTTGTTTTAATTTGCTTCAGCTTCAGCTTGGACTTGCATATGAGCAATTGACGGTCTGTTTCACACTCGACCCCTTGCTTTGTTCTGACTGATGATATTGAGCTTCTCCGTTGTCTCTTTCCACATATGAAGTTGACTGTATTCCTGTGTATTCCATCTGGTGTGGTCCATCATTATAGTTGTCATCTATGTTATTGAAAGAAGATATCTCCAATGAATAAGTCGTTGGTCTTGCAGAATTCTATCATGTGATCTCTGGTATCATTTCTATCACAAAGGCCATATTTTCCAACTACTGATCCTTCTTTGTTTCCATCTTTTGCATTCTAATTACCAGTAATTATCAATGCAACTTGATTGGATGTTTGATCAATTTCAGACTGCAGAGGTTGGTAAAAATCTTCAATTTCTTCATCTTTGGCATTAGTGGTTGGTGTGTAAACTTCAATAACAGTCAAATTAACTGGTCTTCCTTGCAGGCGTATGGATATTATCCCATCACTGACAGCTTTGGACTTCAGGATAGATTTTGAAATGTTCTTTTTGATGATAAATGGTATTCCATTCCTCTTCAATTTGTCATTCCCAGCATAGAAAACCATGTGATTGTCTGATTCAAAATGGCCAATACCAGTCCATTTCAGTTCATTAATGTCTAGGGTATTGGAAGAAATGACAAAGTAAAAGAGCTGAACAGAAGACTTCAAAGGGCAGCTCAAGAAGACAAAGTATTATAATGAAATGTGCAAAGACCTGGAGTTAGAAAACCAAAAAGGATGAATGAGCTCAGAATTTCTCAAGCTGAAAGAACTGAATAAAAAATTCAAGCCTCAAGTTGCAATACTGAAGGATTCTATAGGCAAAATATTGAATGACGCAGGAACTATCAAAAGAAGATGGAAGGAATACGCAGAGTCACTGTACCAAAAGAATTGATGGATGTTCAATCATTTCAGGAGGTGGCATATGATCAAGAACCAATGGTACTGAAGGAAGAAGTACAAGGTGCACTGAAGGCACTGGCAAAAAACTTGGCTCCAGGAACTGATGGAATACCAATTGAGATGTTTCAATAAACAGATGCAGCGCTGGAAGCACTCACTTGTCTATGCCAAGGAATTTGAAAGACAGCTACCTGACCAACCTAATGAAGAGATCTATATTTCTGCCCATTCCAAAGAGAGGTGATCAGAGTGCGGAAATTATGAAACAAGATCATTAATGCCACACGCAGGTAAAACTTTGCTGAAGATAATTCAAAAACAGTTGCAGCAGTACATTGACAGGGAACTGCCAGAAATTCAAGACAAATTCACAAGAGGACGTGAACAAAAGATATCATTGCTGATGTCAGATAGATCCTGGCTGAAAGCAGAGATACTAGAAAGATGTTTATGTGTTTTATTGACAATGCGAAGGCATTTGACTGCATGGATCATAACAAATAATGGATAACACTGTGAAGAATGGGAATTCCAGAACACTTAATTGTGCTCATGAGGAACCTGTACATAGACCAAGAGGCAGTTATTTGAACTGAACAAGGGGATACTGCATTGTTTGAAATCAGAAAAGGTGTGCATCTGGGTTGCATCCTTTCACCATACTTATTCAATCTGTATGCTGAGCAAATAATCTGAGAAGTTGGACTATGAAGAAGACCAAGACATCAGGATTGGAGGAAAACTCATTAACAACCTTTGATATGAAGATGACACAACCTTGCTTGCTGAAAGTGAAGAGAACATGAAGCACTTACTGATGAAGATCAAAGATTACAGTCTTCAATATGGATTACACCTCAACAAAAAGAAAACAAAAATCCTCACAACTGGACCAATAAGCAACATCATGATAAACAGAGAAAAGTTTGAAGTTGTCAAGGATTCCATTTTACTTGGATCCACAACAAACACCCAAGAAAGCAGAAATCAAGAAATCAAACAATGTATTACATTGGGTAAATTTGTTTCAAAAGAGCTCTTTAAAGTGTCAAAAAACAAAGATGTCACTTTGAGGATTAAGCTGTGCCTGATGCAAACCATGGTATTTGTCTTAGGTTGGGTTCTCTAGGGAAGCAAAACCAGTGAAGTGTGTGTATATAACATATACCAGGATATCAGTTCAACTGACTGGCTTTTCAACTGATTGGCTACTCACATCAGATCACAAAATGAAGGAAGATTACATCATTACATAATAGCCAATTACATCATTACATAACTGCCAAACTATACCATTACATAACTGCCATACCACTGAAAATCCTGGCCCAGCCAAGTTGACACACAACCTTAACCATCACAGTGTTTGTCTTAGTTATCTAATGCTGCTATAACAGAAATACCACAAGTGAATGGCTGTAACAAACAGAAATTTATTTTCTCACAGTTTAGGAGTCTAACTTGTTCCCATCGAGTTGATTCCAACTCATAGCAAGAGTAGAACTGCCCCATAGGGTTTCCAAGGACTGGCTGGTGAATTCGAACTGCTGACCTTTTGGTTAGCAGCTAAATGCTTAACCACTGTGCCACCAGAGGTAAGAAGTCTGAATTCAGAGCACCATCTTGGGAGGAAGGCATTCTCCCTCTGTCAGTTCTGGAGGAAAGTCCTTGTCTCTTCAACTTCTGCTTTCTGGTTCCTTGCAGATCTCCATGGTGCCTCCAGAGGGGCCCCAAACGATCAAGCACCTGATGATGTGAAGACACGCTGTCAACACTGCCCCCAGCACAGAGTCAATGTGCCCTGTGTAGGTTTCCCAGAGGCTCATCCATATTCTTGCACTAGCCTTGACCGGGAACACAACGTCTTCATTGTTCATTATCACCTTAAATCATACTGATTCTGCCTCAAAGGAACGAAGGCCTGAACTTAGGTCTTGGGCCATCCCTCCTAAAGCTGAGGCCCTGGGGTGTATGGCAGCAGGTGGAGCAGGGCCTGAAAGACGACACCACTGAGGGAGAGTTGTTCAGGGTCCTCCTCCTGTGCATCTGGATTGAGAAAGGGTTGTGCCTTTTCCTGAAAATCCACAGTCAAGACTAATTTATCTAAAAGGCTTGAGGTTTCCCGAGAGTGCAGATGAGCTTGGTCAAGAGGATGGGATTGCTGTTGAGTTGATTGCACCTACTGCTGCCACAGGTGTGTCTTGGGGTGTTCAGGCTCCTGAAATGTCTCTTCTTCAGCTTCCCATTTGGCAATCACACCCTCAGGCTTCTCACCCTCACACTGCATGAAGCAAGCTGCATCTTGAAGAACAAGACCCTGCCATTGTTGCTTTTGATTCTCAGGCTGAGGCTGAGAAGGGTCTTGGCAATGCAATCCTGCTGCTCCAACACATTGATTGTCATCCTGGCCACTTCCTTCATCTTGCGGCCAGAAAGGGGTCTAAGTATCTGAGAGCCCCCTTCCCGGAGATGGTTCTGTTGGCAAGTGATTCACAAGTGTCACTGGGGGGATGAGAGGTCTCTCCTCTCTGCATAGTCTGCGTGGGCTGGACCATTATGCCATCTGGTGTCTGAATGGCACAGGAGTGAATGGATACCCAGGAACAAAGTGTGTGTGAGACAGACGGAGAACAGGTAGAATGGTTTGGCTCCTGCTGAAGGAATGGGAGGGTGAACAATGATGAGACATGCTTGGGTCCATAGACAGCTTGCTTTTGTCCAGTTGAACAATCAGATGAGGGCTCTGAGTCTGCCAAGGAATTCCCTAATGCCCTTGTACTCTTCCCTGTGTACCAAGCTTTTCGGTTCTGAAACCATTTCTGAGTTCAGGATTCTGGAAGGCCTGTTCGTTGAGTCAGTTCTTCCCTGGCTGCCATACCGGGGAATCGGTTCTTCTCAAAGGCTTTCAGCTAGAAGACTGGTCTGAGCTCTCTTGAAAGATGTGCGCTTTCATCTGTCTGCTTTGGGGAAAGTTTCTGGAGACCAAGGCTGGGGCTCTTCCTGACCCTGGAATGGCTCTTCTTCTAAGGCCCGTCCAGAGGCCAATCCACTCTTCCTTAGGTGTCTTGATCTGTGGTTTTGAAACCAAATCTGAATTCTAGACTCTGGAATGCCAGTTTCTTTGGTGAGTTCTTCTCTGGTAGTTATACCAGGGTATGGGTTCTGTTCAAATGATGCTTGCAGAACATTTAATTGAGTAGGCTTCAAAACCATCCTCTTTTTCAGCTTCGTGTTTTTTCTGAGTGGCTTGAAGGGCTGGTGAAATCCATATTGGCATCACTTGAATTTCTCGGAGACTAGTGGCCAAAGTCGTCTTAGGCTGAGTTCTCTGGAGGAGCAAAACCAGTGAAGCAGTTGTGGAGGCTGGCTATGTGAACCCAAAATTGGCAGGTCAGGCAGCAGGCTGTTGGCTCATGTCCTAAGAACCAGAGGTCAGAGTCTGATGCAGGATCCAGAGAGAGCTTTGCCAGAACATCTATATATATTGGATGCAGCCACTCTCCTGAGGAAATTGATTGGCTTTCAACTGATTAGCTTTCAACCGATTGGCTGCTCACAACAGATCACAAAATGTAGGATGATTACATAATATCTGTCAAACCACTAAGAATCATAGCCTAGCCAAGCTGACACATAACTTTAACCATCACAGTATTTTCAATCACTTCCTATGCATGTAAGATGGTGAGACTATGTCTCGCATACTTTGGATGTGTTATCAGGAGGGAGCAGTCCCTGGAGAAGGCCATTATGTTTGGTAGAGGGTCAACAAAAAAAAGGAAGGCCCTCAAAGGAGATGGATTGAAACAGAGGCTGCAACAATGGGCTCAAGCATGACAATGATTGTGAGAATGGCACAGGGCCGGGCAGTGTTTCATTCTGTTGTACATAGGATTGCTGTGAGTCAGAACTGACTCAACAACACCTAACAACAACAACCTATGCATGTGAAAGCTGGACAATGAATAAGGAAGATTGAAGAAGACTTGATGTCTTTGAATTATGGAGTTCATGAAGAATATTGAATATACCATGGACTTCCAGAAGAATGAACAAATCTGTCTTGGAAGGAGTACACCCAGAATGCTCCTTAAAAGCAAGGATGGCAAGACTTCCTCCCACTTACTTTGGACATGTTGTCAGGATGGACCAATCCCTGGAGAAGAACATCATGCTTGGTAAGGTAGACGGTCAGCAAAAAAGAGGAAGGTCCTCAACAAGATGGAATTGACACATTGGCTGCAACAATGGGCTCCAAGATAGCAATGATTGTTAGGATGTTGCATGATGGGCAAGTTTTTGTTCTGTTATACAAGGGTCAGAACAAACTCGGTGGCACCTAACAACAACAGGCACAGAGAAGCAAGAAGAGATGGGGGAAGATAGATTCCATACCACATGAAGATCACCAAGGAACCAAGGAATGGAACAGAAGCTGAAAAGGACTGTCCTCCAGAGCTAATAGAGAAAGTCTTCTCCCTAGAGCTGACACCTTGAATTTGGACTTCTAGCCTCCTAAACTGTGAGAAAATAAATGCCTGTTTGTTAAAACCACCCACTTGTAGTATTTCTGTTATAGCAGCAGTAGGTAACTGAGACAGCTGGGTAACAGAAAATTCATTAATAAGGGAGCATAGTTTGCATCATGAAGACTATTACTGTTACAAGTTCATCATGGTTGAGACCTACACCAGGAGCATAGGGGGAAATCTATGTTGTGGGCAGCTTAGAAATTTGTAGATTTTTTCCCAAGTAACCAGTTGCCCAACTATCTCTTGTTTACTGTTAGAGGTTGTGAACTACACTGCAATTTGATATGATAGATAGATAGATAGATAGATGATAGATGGATAGATAGATAGACAGATAGACAGACAGACAGATAGATGATCGAAAGATAGATAGCTGCTGTCTAATCAATTCTAACGCATGGCGACCCTATGTGCAACAGAATGAAATGTTGCCTTGTCCTGTATCATCCTTATGATCAATGGCATGTTCAAGTCCATCATTGCAGTCATTAAGCCAATCCATCTCACTGAGGTTCTCTCTCACCCTCATTGGCCCTCTGCTTCACCAAACATGATATCCTCCTCCAGCGGTTCATCCCTCCTTATGACATGTCCAAAGCAAGTGAATTGGACAATGTTCTGTTGTGATCCATAAGGTTTCCGTTGGCTTATTTTCGGAGGTAGATCATCAAGTCATTCTTCCTACTTTGTCTTAGTCTGGAATCTCAGCTGACACCTGACTATCAGGGTGTTTCAAATGACCCTGCTAGTATTTGAAATACTTTGATAACTTCCAGCATAACAGGAACACACAACCACTACAGTACGACAAACTGACAGACAGGTGGTGGTTGATGTTCTCACCTGTTGCCGTTGAGTCGACTCAACTCATATCGACCTTATAGGATAGAGTAGAACTGTCCCATAGGGTTTCTGAGGCTGTAAATCTTTACAGAAGCAGACTGCCACATCTTTCTCCAGCAGAGTAGCTGGTGAGTTCGAACCAGCAATCTTTTGGTTAGCAGCGAAGCGTGAACAACTCCACCACCAGGGCTCCTTTTGGTTGATATTCTAGGAACTCATTAATTTAGGTTTGGTTTTAATGTGCTGTTCAGGATTTCCTGGTTGATGTTTTTATTACTTTCAAAGCATAGCTTTTATACACATCACTATTAAAAATCACCTTTATTATTGAAATATACATTTAAAAATAACTTGTAATTCCAAGTCTGAACTCTCGGGCTTCTAACCCTTTTTCCTATTGAAATAATTATTTTTATAATGAAGTAATTCCATAGTATATCTCATAAGATTGTTGTAAGGAAAAATGAAGAATGTGTGAAAAGTACATAGGAGACATTCAATAAATGTTAGTTCTCTTCCTTCCACCTTCCGCCACTTTACAGAGAGTTTGAAATGATCTTAAAGGCATAAAGAACCAACAGAACTTTGGTGAAAACTCAAGGTCTGGTGGGTAAAATTCAGACTTCACAGCCAACCAGCCTGGTAAAGTCTTAGCTCCTACTCTTAATAACTGATTTTGACCTAAGTACTAAACCTCTGCAAACCTCAGTTTTCTCATATAAAATAGTGAGGGGGATTAAACTCTTGCAGGAGTTTTGTCAAGATGAGGTTAAAATATGTATGTGTACCAGACCAGACCCAGAGGAGGTCAGCTATAAAATGGAAGCTATTGTTATTTCTTTGCGTGGGGAGGAGGTTAAGGGTAGGGGTGAATTGAGTGGCACTCTAACCTAGTGTCCTGCAGTCCTGAGACTAGAAGTTCTGGTGAGTTCTAAATGATTACTCTCTAGTTCTCTTGAAGTAATTCCTCAATTTCTCATTGTTGGGGCCCATCCTGAGCCAAAAGCAAGCTTTCATTTCCAGGAGCAAATGCATGCACTAGAGATTTATAATGGAAAATCTGATTCTGTCATTTATTCATAGAATCACTAGGCATGAGGCCATAAATTTGATTTACAGCCAAGGTCCACCAGAGATCCTCACAGTAATAGAGTTCACCATTGTGGTCAGCGGTGGCATCTGCCCCACTGGAAGTGTTCCCTTTTATCTCAGAACCTGGAAGCCAATATCAATCTTTGGAGAGTTATAAAACTCAACAGTTGGGCAGGAAGGAGGTTGAAAGTTCATGCAGTCCATTATCTGAGAAGACCAATCTGAGCCTCCATTTCCTCATCCTTGTGATAACACTCAAAGAGTAGTGACAAGTGTGTAGCACATAGTGGATGTGAGATAAGCAGAGCAGGTGGCAGCTGGTGGCACAGACAAAGGAAGACGAGGGAGAGGGGCTACTGATGCTGTTTCAAGACTTGTTAGTTGCTGTAGAGTGGCCTCTGACTCAAGGCAATGATAACTGGTCCTATGCCATCTTCATGATCGTTGGTATGTTTGAGTCCATTGCTGTGGCTACTGTGTCCATCTCTCATGAGTGTTTCCGTCATTTATGCTGACCCTCTACCAACCATGATGTCCTTTTGCAGCAATTGGTCTTTTCTGATGACATGTCCAAAGTAAGCGAGACAAAGTTTCACTATGCTCACTTCTAAGGTATCACTGCTAAGACTGACTTGTTCACTCTCCTGGCAGTCCATGTTATTTTCAATATTCTTTGCCAACACCACAATTGGAATGACTCAATTCTTCCTCAGTCTCTCTTATTCATTGTCCAGCTTTCATTCACATAGAGGCAACTAAAAAGACCATGGCTTGGGTCAGGCGAACCTTAGTCATCAAAGTGACATCTTTGCTTCTGAACACTTTAAAGAGGTCTTTTGCAGCAGATTTGACCAATGCAATATGTTGTATGATTTCTCAACTGCTGCTTCCATGGGCATTGATTGTTGATCCAAGTAGCATGAAATCACTGACAACTTTAATTTCTTCTTCATTTATCATGATGTCATTTAGTGGTAGAGTTGTGAGAATTTTTGTTTTCTTAATGTTGAGGTGTAATCCATACCAAAGGCTGTAGTCTTTGACCTTCATCAGTAAGTGCTTGAAATTGTCTTCATTTTCAGTAAGTGGAGTTTTGTCATCTGCATAGCACAGGTTGTTAATGAGTCTTCCTCCAATCCTGACGCTGCATTCTTCTTCCTAGAGTCCAGCTTCTCAAATTATTTGTTTCAGGACTAATTCCTATCAAAACTGGAGAAGAGGAGACATTGAACCTTGGCTACCGAAACTTCACTATACCTCCCACTCTCAACACAGCTGAACTCCTCCCAACTCCAATCACACATCACCCAGTCCCTCGGGGCAGCAAGCTCTCCTCCTACCTCTCCTCGGACTTGTGATATCAATTACTCTTCTGAGAAAGTCTTTGCATGAGTGAACTTCACATGAAGCATTGTCCCGTTACCATTGAGTTCATTCCGATTCATAGTGACCCTATAGGACAGAGTAGAACTGCCCCATAGGGTTTCCAAGGAGAGGCTGGTGGATTCGAACTCCTGACTTTTGGTTAGCAGCAGAGCTCTTAACCACTGAGCCACCAGGGTTCCTTTCAGGATGAAGGAGAGTCCTCAACTGTCACTCTTGCAGGTGGTGACTGTGCACCTCATTAGGCTCCATCATCTGCCCTGTGGTTGGGAAGCTCTTCTACTCCTTCCTTCATTCATTTGGTCACTCAACAAACACATACATCCCTTCCTGTGTACCCACTGTGGGCATGGCCCAGCCCTCAGGAACCTCACAGTCCAACAGGACAGGCAGATGGGTAAATGGACATCTGCAGACTCCTTCTCTCCCTGGGGCTGAGCATGAGTCTCTGAGTGAAACCTATCTGAATGCAAATCATGACTCTACCTATCTTAGCTTCCTAGTGCTGATCTAACACAAATACCACAAGTGGGTGGTTTTAAAGAATAGGCATTTACTTTTTCACAGTTCTGGAAGCTAGAAGTCCAAACCAGAGTCTCCACCTTATCCCTCCCTTCTTTGTTGGTAGACTCAGGTGTTCCTTGGTTCTTGGCAACCCCCACATGGCATTTGTCTTTTCTAGAATGTGTTTATGTCTGTGTCTAACCTGTTGTTTTTGTAACTCAGAAGTGATTAGGTTTAAGATATACCTTACGTTAATACGGCCTCATTAACATAACAAAGGAAACCCTATTTCCAAACAGGCTTACATCCACAGGTATAGGGGTTAGGATTCCAACATACGTTTTGAGGAGACACAACTCAGTTCATAGCACTACTCCACTAGAACTTTTTAACTATTTCCAAGCCTATTTCCTCATTTGCTTAATTGGATGTTAATATCCTTCTCTCAGAGTTGCTGTGAGTTTTCCAAGAATTCTAATTTATTTTACAACCCCACCCCTTTCACCTACAGGCACAATTCTAGAGTCCCCAAGCCAGCCAGCCCAGCCTGAAGCATGTGGCCAGCACCCCACAAGAACAAATACTGTCCAGTGCTGGCATCATGCTTATGGCCCACATCCCCCATTGGCCAGCCACATGCCTTGCTCTCCGGCCTCTTCTCCAGGCGGCCTCGGCCTGTGCTGCCTCTGCAGTCTCCTAGGGAGACTGACCGTACCCCTCATACCTAGTGGGAGACTGACCGTACCCCTCTCCTCTCCTGGGAATCTCAGGTGCTCCGTGTGTCCTGTCTGGGCCCTGTGGCTCTGGGCTCCTTCCACATGGGAGACCTGTGTTCTACCAGGTCCATTATAGCTTTCTGCAAGGAGGAACTAGGAACTAAGGACTAAGCCTTTGTCACTGAGCATCTTCCCATTCCGTCAATGAGCTTTGAGCATAGACCTAGCTCCCTGCAAGCATGTGGAAGACAGAAGAAGGAGAGCAGGGTCTAATGGGTGCCTCACACCCAGGCCAGCGATCATGAAGAAGTCATTTCAGGGCCAGGATAAAACTTGCATACCCCAAAAGTTCTCCTTTACTTGCTCACTGATGCCTGAAATTACTTCAACAGAACACAAACTGCTTTATTCCACGATTAGAAGTCTTTAAACGCAGATTTCTGTGGTTGAGAAAACACAATGATTACACTCATACTGAAATATAAATCAATGATTCTCAAGGGAATGGAGGAGGAAATCATAATCTCCAGGCGTAGGGAATGAAGCACATGAGCAATTCTTAAAAAATCACATTCAATATAATAATCTAGGTTCAGACCTTCAGGAGGACAATTCGGTGGCATGCATTAAGATATTAAATGTAAATACCCTTTGACACAATAATTCCTCTTCTATCTTCCTAGAGAAACTATGTGCATAAAGAGTCATGTACTAGAATGTCCCTTTATTATTCTGTAACAATAAAAAAATAAGAATCAATTTAGATGCCCATTAACAGGGAACTGGCTTAATAACCTGTGATGTTTCTGTACTATGGACTACTACATAGCAGTTAAAAGAAAATGAGGTAAAACTACACGTGCTGACATGGAAATATCTTCGACATAGTTTATAAGAGAATAAAAAGCAAGCTGCAAAACAATACACAAAGATAATAGCATTCATCTAAAAATACAACAAGCCTACTTATTTCTATAGATAGTATTGTCAGTATATAAATGAATAAAGAAAAGATTTGGAAAGACACATACTAGATAGAAGCAGTTACCTCTTAGAGGGTCTTGACATTTTGGGGGAGGTGGTATTTAAGAGTGACTTCCCTGGGTGGTACAAATGGCTAACAGTCTCAGCTGGTAACCGAAAAGCTAGAGGTTCAAGTCCACCCAGAGGCACCTCAGAAGAAAGGCTTAGCAATCTACTTCGGAAAAATCAGTCACTGAAAACCCTGTGGAACACAGTTCTACTCTGAGACACATGTCGTGGCCATGAGTCAGAGTCACCTCGACTAGACTGATTGGTTTGTTTAAGAGGGACTTTAGCTCTACCTGAATTTTACTTGGCTACTACCCAAAAAGTTGGTGGTTTGAACCCACCCAAGACACCTCAAAAAAAGTCCTGGTGATCTGCTTCTGAAAGATCACAGCCATGAAAACCCTATGGAGTACAGTTCTACTGTAGAACACAAGGGGTCACTATGAGTTGGGATTGACTCAACAGTAACTTGTTTTGGGGGTGGTTTTTGTTTTGTTTTTGTCTTTTAGCTTTATCTGAATTTTATTTACAATGATAACGCATACATGTAATACTTGCATAATTAAAAATATTTTAGTATTGTTACATAAGCTTATGTTTGGAAAACAAAAACAAAATTCTTTATGCTCATAATACAAACTACAATATTAAAAACAAAACAAAACAAAACCCGTTGCCATCAAGTCAATTCCAACTCATAGCAACCCTATAGGACAGAGTAGAACTGCCCCCTAGGGTTTCCAAGGAACTCCTGGTAGATTCGAACTGCCAATCTTTTTGGTTAGCAGCCCAACACTTAACCACTACACCACCAGGGTTTCCACATTATTAAAGCTGGATAAAAATATTCTTGGGTGATGGGTTAAAAATAGAGAAATGCTAAAAAAAAAAAAAAAGAATACTAAAGTAACAGGAATAATATTTTGAAAATTATTGTGCTTTTCTCTTTTGCCTCCCTGATTATGTGCTCTTCACCCTAGTCTGTCAGATGCATTCATCTGCTTTCTAGAGGACTCATATTTGTTACAGAAAGAGTGCAAAGAAAAAGAATGAAGAATTTTACAGTCAGCTTCTGACATGCAAAATATGATTTTGCAACAAAGCAATAGGCTTGATAGACAGGCTTTGTTACAGAGAGGTGGGTTCCAATTCCTTTACCTCTAACTCAGTACATCAAGAGCACAGCCTCGAGGGTCCACCACATGGACCCCCCCAGACACAGCCAAGGGAAGATAACCCTTCTTTATGAGACAGCCAGATCACCAGGTCAGTGCTCCATGGGGAAAAGAGTAAAAATAAAAGTCCACCTTTTTTCCAGACTGAGGGATGATAAGACAGGGAAGGGTGGGGGAGAGCAAGGCTGTGGGGTGTTCTTCCCCAAGTTCTTGCTCCAGGCCAAGGTGGTCAGCAGGCAAGGGGAGTGTTGAGAGTAGGAGTCCTGTGTGGTTCCTCATGTGTGGTTCTGGGAGGAAACATCTGCATGGGCTTCCTTGTAACAGCCAGAGGCCTCAGGAGCCAGAGAACAACTTGCCCAAGACCCCAACTCTCCCTGGTCCCCACAAAGTCATGTTCATCGCTCCAAACCTACCCCATTCAATGACCATCTCAGAGAAGAGCCAGAAAGGAAGCAGATAACTGGAGAAACCTGAAATAGACATTCACAAAAAATGAACTTTATTCAAGGAGACCCAACATTGCCTAAAGGAGTTGGTAGAATTATCAGATCAAACTTAACGTTTCAACTGGATAGAAGCAGAAGTGAATTGTTTCCCATTAACTAGTTGTGGGCGCTCAGGAGGAAGATCGAATTAACTATAGGTGAAATAAGGGAGCAACCCATCCAAGGGAGCTCTGCGTATCTAAACTGGGTATAAGTGAATTTGCAACACATGCACACTCACGCCAGACTCTTTCTTGAGAGGCAATTTGAATGAGAAGCTGCAAAAAGCATAGCAATATTGGACATCTAATAAAGCAGGGAGAGAAAAACCAGCAAAGGGGAGGCAATGATCCAGATAGAAAACACCGGAAAGTTGACACAGCCCCTTCGTAATTGTGCTAAGGACTAGCCCTGATTCAAAGACAGATCTGAGGATTTCTCCTGAGGTGCTTAGAAGAAAAGGATAAAATCTGTGTATAAACCAGGAAAAGCCTATGACAAATGATTGGGCTTTCAACAATCCCAGGACACGTACCACCCCCAACATCAGCACCACCACACTGAAAAGTAAAGGGACACCCCGTTCCCTCCTAGCTCCTCCAATCATGAAATAATTACATGGATATTAGGAAGTCTTTTAATTAAGCAAAGCTGCCTTAGATCAAAGAAGTAGACAAAGGGAGCTTTATTCAGAATCAACAAGAATTTCTCAGACACCAACCCTGGGTGATGAAAGCACTGGCTAACAGAACTGGGGGGAACAACCAGGAGAGACGGTCAATAGTATCCCAGCCCCCAAGGGAAGACGTATGTAATGATAGGGTGGATATGAACATTCTGCCTTGAAAAATGGGGGTGGTGGTGTAAGCAGTGAATTGAAAGGAAGAGACTAAAGCATCTATAGTCTTGTTCTAGGCTGGTCTGAATAAGGCCCTGGTGTCTACCTCTGGAAAGAGAATTTACTATAAAACAAATGACTCTGACAACTCTGTTCTAAAGCATGCTGGGGCCACCAGTCATGCTACCAGCCATGCACCCCTCCCACCCACAACTAACACAATATGTAGCAACAGTTTATAAATATTAAGGCAAGTAAATATTAAGAAGTATAGACAACTGGAAGAAGAGCAAACCAAATCTAAAACTTCCACAACACCAAGGATCTGTCTTGGTGGAAACTGATACATTGAGAGATGCAGAATCTGGGAGACCAGGGCCCAGAGACTTAACAAAATGACAATCAAGAAAGAAAAGCAAGTGCCAGCACCAAGCCCAGCACTGTTCAAGGCACCATTCCAAGTAGTGCGGAGCACACAGAAATACAGTTCACCTTGCTGTCCATGCACTTGCAGACCAATTGTAACATAAGACCCAAGAGCTTGCAAATTCAAATGACAATTCGAGGGAGAAATAGCACTTCAGGAGAGCAAGAGCAGATATGCCATAAGGCAGGGCATGATTAATTGCCAAATGAATTGTGTTCCTGGCTAGCACTGGAGGAGTTCAGGGGCAGGAGAGGTCATTGCAGGGAAGGCTGAAGCCTGCACAGAGGGGAAAGGTGATTTGAGCAAGACAAATGAAAGAGGCAGTGAGAAAACTGGCCTTGAAATGGTTTACCCTTTGAAAATTTGTAATTGGACTTTTCCTTCCCATAGCAGATTTCATTCCTTCTCAATAGACCTTGGAGTCTATTTTGCAGCTTGGAATCCCTAGCCTTCTGTGAGTTGGTCACCTCTTGAAAGAAGGGGACATGTGGAGGAGAGAAACTTGTATTAGTTCTAGCACACATGTCTCCATCAAAGCTTATGCTGCCTCCCTGCCAAGTTGGCTGACCTAATATCTCTTTGGCTTTCTGGTGCACTCCTCAAAGTTCTGAGCTACTTGAGTAAGTCAGAACAGCTCATGATACTATCAGTCTTTACGAGATCCGTAAAGCCTAGCCTCATGCATGATACCTGCTGAAAAATGCAATAAGAATTGCAAGATGGTCTTCTGGAAGCAGTGCTGGTGTCTTAGTTCCTGGCCACTTGGCCAGAGTCAACATTCCTGGAGGAAGGCCATTTCTACAACAAGGAGCCTGTGAATTGCTCTGAGATAGGCTGTTGTGGAAACATGCAGGGAAGCAAAAGGAAAGGAATTATGCACCATGTTACATGCTAGGCCCTTTAATCTTCACAATAAGCCTTCAAGTTACATAAAATTATCCACATTTTACAGTTGTAGAAACAGGCTTAGAGATTAAATGGTTTGCACAAATTCACGCGGCTACTAAGTGTTGAACATTGACCAATTCTTTTTGTACAGTGACTCTGTGTATTCCTTCCATCTTATTTTGATGCTTCCTGTGTTGTTTAATATTTTCCCTGTAGAATCCTTCAATATTGCGTCTCGAGGCTTGAATTTTCTCTGCAATTCTTTCAGCTTGAGAAATGCTGAGCGCGTTCTTCCCTTTTGGTTTTCTATTCCCAGGTCTTTGCACATTTCATTATAATATTTTCAACCATTTCAGGGTGTAACATATGATCAAGAACCAATGGTACTGAAGGAAGAGGTCCAAGCTCCATGGAGACATTGGCGAAAAACAAGACTCCAGGAATTGACAGAATACCAATGGATGCAAGTGCTCACTTGTTTATGGGAAGAAATTTGGCCAACCAACTGGAAGAAATCCATATTTGTACCCATTCCAAAGAAAGGAGATCCAACAGAATGCAGAAATTATCTAACAATATCATTAATATCACACACAAGTAAAATTTTGCTGCTGATCATTCAAAAGTTGTTACAACAGTATATCAACAGGAAACTGCCAGAAATTCAAGCCGAATTCAGAAGAAGACATAGAAAAGTTTACACACAAAAAGAAACAAGCTTTGTTGGTTACGAGGGATGGGAGGAGTTGGGGGGAACTAAATAGATAAGTGGTAACTTTGGTGAAGGGTAAGACAGTACACATTACTGGGGAAGCCAGCACAACTCGTACAAGGAAATGTCATGGAAGCTCCATAGACACTTCCAAACTCCCTGAGGGACTGAATTGCTGGGTGGAGGGCTGTGGGGACCATGGTCTCCGGGAACATCTAGCTCATTTGGCATAACAGTTTATAAAGAAAATGTTCTACATTCTACCTTGGTGAGTAGCGTCTGGGGTCTTAAAATCCTGTGAGCAGCCATTTAAGATACTCCACTGGTCTCACCCCTTCAGGAGCAAGGGAGAATGAAGACAACAAGACACAAGGAAAAGATTTGTTCGAAGGACTAGTGGACCACAGCTACCACTGCCTCCAGCAGACTGAGTCCAGTACAGCTAGATGGTGCCCGGCTACCACCACTGACTGCTCTGACAGAGATCACAATAGAGGGTCCTGGACAGAGCTGGAAAAGGATGTACAACAGAATTCTAACTCACAAAAAAAAAACCAGATTTACTGGCCTGACAGACTGGAGAAACTCCGAGAGTATGGTCCCTGGACACCCTTCTAGCTCAGTGGTGAAGCCCTTCCGGAAATTCACTGTTCAGCTGGGGATTGGACAGCCTCATAAAACAAAACAGGACTAATGAGGCACAGCAGTCCAGGGACAAGGCCTAGAAGGCAGGAGGGGACAAGAAAGCTGGTGATAGGGAACCCAAGCTTGAGAAGGGACAGTTTGACATGTCATGGGGCTGTTAACCATTGTCATAGGGCAATATGTGTACTAACTGTTTAATGAGAAACTATTTGTTCTGCAAACCTTCATTTAAGGTTAAAAAAAAAAAAAAGAATTATCTATGTGAGATCAAATTGACAACAGCAACTCAAAAGGTTTGATGGGAAGCCTAGGGGACAGTGAGTTGAAGATAATGGTGATGGAATAATTTGGAAAAGGATAGGGAGAATAGCAGCACAACTGGAAGAATGTAATCGATGTCACTGAATTGTACGTGTAGAAAGTTTCAAAATGGTGTAACTTTGGCTATGTCTATTTTCACCAAAAAAAAGGTCCTCAAGGTTGAGAAGGGAGAGTGTTAACATGTCATGGGGTCATTAACCAATGTCATAAAACAATATGTGTACTGACTGTTTAATGAGAAACCATTTATTCTATAAACCTTCAACTAAAGTACAATTTAAAAAATTTAAAAAAAAGAGAAGAAGACATAGAACTAGGGATATCATTGCTGATGTCAGATGGATCTTGGCTGAAAGCAGAGAATATTAGAAAGATGTTTACCATGTTTTATTGACTATGCAAAGGCATTCGACTGTGTGAATCATAGCAAATTGTGGATAACGTTGCAAAGAATGGAAACTCCGAAACACTTAATTGTGCTCATGAGGAATCTGTACTTAGACCAAGAGGCAGTCGTTCGTACAGAACAAGGAGATACTGCATGGTTTAAAGTCAGGAAAAGTGTGCATCAGGGTTGTATCCTTTCACCATACTTATTCAATCTGTATGCCAAGCAAATAATCCAAGAAGTTGGACTATATGAAGAAGAACGCAGCATCGGATTGGAGGAAGAATCATTAACAACCTGCAATATACAGATGACACAACTTTACTTGCTGAATGTGAAGAGGACTTGAAGCACTTATTGATGAAGATCAAACACCACAGCCTTCAGTATGGATTACATCTCAACATAAAGAAAACAAAAATCCTCATAACTGGACCAGTAAGCAACATCATGATAAATGGAGAAAAGATTGAAGTTGTCCAGGATTTCATTTTGCTTGGGTTCATAATCAACGCTCATGGAAGCAGTAGTAAAGAAATCAGATGACACATTGCATTGGGTAAATCTGCTGTATGAGATCTCTTTAAAGTGTTAAAATGCAAAGATGGCACTTTAAGGACTAAGGTGCTCCTGACCCAAGCCCTGGTGTTTTCAATCGCCTCATATGCATGCAAAAGCTGGGCAATGAACAAGGAAGACCAAAGAAGAACTGATGCCTTTGAATTAATGATGTTGGTGAAGAATATTGAATATACCACAGACTGTCAAAAGAACAAAAAAATCTGTCTTGGAAGAAGTACAGCCAGAATGCTCCTTAAAGCAAGGATGGCAAGACTTCGGCTCACGTATGTTGGACATGTTATCAGGAGGGACCGGTCCCTGGAGAAGGACATTATGCTTGGTAAAATAGAGGATCATCAAAAAAGAGAAAAACCATCTATGAAATGGATTGACCTAGTGGCTGCAACAACACAGCAATGATTGTGAGGACGGTGCGGGACCAGGGAATATTTCCTTCTGTTGTACACAGGGTCACTGTAAGTCAGAATCAACTCAACTCCTCCTGTTGAGGAGTCCCTGGGTGGCGCAAATGGTTAACTTCTCAGCTACTAACCAAAAGGTTGGTGGTTTGAATCCACCCAGAGGTGCCGTGGAACAAAGGCCTGATGATCTACTTTCAAAAAATTAGCCACTGAAAACCCTACGGAGTGCAGTTCTACTCTGATACACACGGGTGATTAGTTGGAAGTGACTTGATGACAACTGGGTTGTTTTGGGGTTTCTTTAGTAAGCATTGAGATGGATTATGAACTCAGTTCTGTCTGATCCCAAAACAATGTTCTTGCCATTATTTTCCACCACACTGCATCAAGACATGGCCTATCAAATCGCATCTTCTGACTCTGTTGAAGAAATCAATAAAAATGATCATTAGAACAACAGTAATTTAGTTCTGTGCCAGGTGCTGTGCCAAGAACTCCATGTGTATTATTGTTAAATTTCACAAAAGATATCTGCCAGTGAGTCCTTACTATTCCTATTTTCTTGTTGTTGTGAGGTGCCGACAAGTCAGTTCCAACTCACAGCGACCCTAGGTACAACAGAATGAAACACAGCCCAGTCCTGTGCCATCCTCACAATGGTTGTTATGCTTGATTCTATTGCTGCAGCCACTGTGTCAATCCACCTCATTGAAGGCCTTCCTCTTTTTTGCTGACCCTCTACTTTACCCAGCATGATGTCCTTCTCCAAAGACTGGTGTCTCCTGATAACATGTCCAAAGCATGAGAACTAAGACCACACAAAGACATCTAATTATGAAATGTTTTTATCTCTAAGTACAAAGAGAAGCTTCTACAAGATTTCATAGAATGAAAACACCACATAAAAAAGGATTTTAAATATTGAAATGATTTCAAACTTCTGAAAGGATAGAATATAATAAAGTAATGCCTTCAATGATATGAAAGGAAATTATGTCCAATTTAAAATTCTATCTATTTAAACTATCATAGACCTTTGCAAAATCCCAAAAAAAGCATGCCTCCCTTGCACCATTTTCTCGGGAAGCTGATAAAGGATGTGTTCCACCAAAAATAATACAGTATACCTACAGAAAATTTTGTGTACAGCACAGGAAAGAGGTGAAGAGAGTCCCTGGGATGACGGTTCAGAGAAACTTCAGGATAACAAATGTATGTCAGGTGCAAAGGGCAACCTGTCCATATGGAAGCAGATCGGCAGTCTCCAGGAGATATTGCTTCCAGAAGATAAAACAGGTTGAATAGATGCACCTGGACATCTTGAGAAGAAATTTAGATAACTGACAAGGAGTATGGGATTAAATTAATTATTATTTGTTGTTAGTTGCTGTTAAGTCAGCTCCGGCTCATAGCGATGCTATGTACAACAGAATCAAACTTGCCTGGTCCTGCACCATCTTCTCATTCATTGGTATGCTCCAGTCCACTGTTGCAGCCACTGTGTATTCTGAATGCCTTTCAACCTAGGCAACTCATCTTCCAGCACAGTATCATAAAATATTCTCTTCTGACCCATAGGATTTTCATAGGGTTTCGGGAGCTGGTGAATTCCAAGATCAGCAGGTCAGGCAGTAGGCTGCTGGCTCACATCCCAAGAACCTGAGGTCAGAGTCTGATGCAGGATCCAGAGAGAGCTTTACCAGAACATCTATATATTTTGGATGCAGGTCACTCTCCTGAGGAAACTGGCTTTCAACTGATTGGCTTTCTACTGACTGACCTTTCAACTGATTGGCTGTTCACATCAGATCGCAAAATGTAGGATGATTACATAATATCTGCCAAACCACTGAGAATCCTGGCCCAGCCAAGTTGACACACAATCTTAACCATCAGTGTTTGTCTTAGTTACCTAATGCTGCTATAACAGAAATACCACGAGTGAATGGCTTTAGCAAACAGAAATTTATTTTCTCACAGTTTAGGAGTCTAACCCATTGCCATCAAGTCAATTCCAACTCATAGAGATCCTATAGGACAGAGTAGAACTGCCCTATAATGTTTCCAAGAAGTGGCTAGTGGATTCAAACTGTTGATCGTTTGGTTAGCAGCTGAACGCTTAACCACTGCGCCACCAGGGCTAGGAGTCTGAATTCAGAGCGCTGTCTCAGGAGGAAGGCTTTCTCCCTCTGTCAGCTCTGGAGCAAAGCCCTTGTCTCTTCAGCTTCTGCTTCCTAGTTCCTTAGAGATAGCCATGGTGTCTCCAAAGGGGCCCCAAACAATCCAGCACCTGAAGACATGAAGGCACGCTGTCAGCACTGCCCACAGCACAGTCAGTGTGCCATGTTTAAGTTTCTCAGAGGTTCGTCCCTATTCTTGTACTGGTCTTGCCTCTGAACACAATGTCTTTGTTGTACATTATCACTTTAAATCATACTGATTCTGCCTCAAAGGAACAAACGCCTGAACTTGGGTCTTGGGCCACTGCTCTTAAAGCTGAGACCCTGGGATGTCTGGCAGCAAATGGAGCAGGGCCTGAAAGATGACATTGCTGAGGGAGAGTTGTTCAGAGTCCTTCTCCTGAGCATCCAGATTGGGAAAGGATTGTGCCTTTTCCTGAAAATCCATGGTCAAGAATAATTCACCTAAAAGGCTTGAGGTTTCTAGAGAGTGCCGATGAGCTTGGTCAAGAGGATGGGATGGTTGTTGAGCTGATTGCACCTGCTGCTGCCACAGGTGTGTCTTGGGGGTGTTTGGGCTCCTGAAGTGTCTCTTCTACGGTGTCCCGTTCGACAATCACACCCTCAGGCTGCTCACCCTCATAGATGCATGAAGCAAGCTGTATCTCGAAGAGCAAGATCCTACCATTGCTGCTTTTGATTCTCAGGCTGAGGCTGAGAAGGGTCTTGGCAATGCTATCCTGCTGCTCCAGCACGTTGACTGTCATCGTGGCCACCTCCTTCATCTTGGGGACAGGAAGGGGTGTATCTGAGAGCCCCCTTCCCAGAGTTGGTTCTGACAGACAAAGAGCAGGTAGAATGGTTTGGCTCCTGCTGAAAGAATGAGAAGGCAAGCAATGAGGAGACAGGCTTGGGTCCGTGGACAGTTTGCTTTGGTCCAATTCAACAGTCAGGTGAGGCCTCTGAGTTGGGCTATCTGCCAAAGAATTCCCTGATGCCCTTGTGCTCTTCCCTGGGTACGGAGCTCTTCGGTTCTGAAACCATATCTGAATTTGGGATTCCGGAAGGCCTGTTCATTGAGCCAGTTCTTCCCTGGCTGTGATACCAGGGAATCGGTTCTTCTCATAGGCTTCAACTAGGAGACTGGTTTGAGATCTCTTGAAGGATGTGCACTTTCATCTGTCTGCTTTGGAGAAAGTTTCTGGAGACCAAGGCTGGGGTTTTTCCTGAACCTGGAATGGCTCTTCTTCTAAGGCCCGTCCAGAGGCCAATCCACTCTTCCTTAGTGTCTTGATCTGTGGTTTTGAAACCAAATCTGAATTCTAGACTCTGGAATGCCGGTTTCTTTGGCGAGTTCTTCTCTGGTAGTTATACCAGGGTATGGGTTCTGTTTAAACGATGCTTGCAGGACATCTAATTGAGTCAACTTCAAAACCATCCTTTTTTTTCATGTTGTTTCTGAGCGACTTGAAGTGCTGGTCAAATCCATATTGGCAAGAGTCACCTGGATTGCACAGAGACTGGTGGCCAAAGTTGTCTTAGGCTGGGTTCTCTGGAGGAGCAAAACCAGTGAAGCAGTTGTGGAGGCTGGCTATGTGAACTCAAAATCGGCAGATCAGGCAGAAGGCTGCTGGCTCACAGGGCTGAGGAAGCTGGCAAATCCCAACATCTGCAGGTCAGTCAGCAGGCTGCTGGCTCACGTCCTAAGAACAGGAGGTCAGAGTCTGATGCAGGATCCAGAGAGAGCTTTACCAGAACATCTATATATTTTGGATGCAGGTCACTCTCCTGAGGAAACTGGCTTTCAACTGATTGGCTTTCTACTGACTGACCTTTCAACTGATTGGCTGTTCACATCAGATCGCAAAATGTAGGATGATTACATAATATCTGCCAAACCACTGAGAATCCTGGCCCAGCCAAGTTGACACACAGTCTTAACCATCAGTGTTTGTCTTAGTTACCTAATGCTGCTATAACAGAAATACCACGAGTGAATGGCTTTAACAAACAGAAATTTATTTTCTCACAGTTTAGGAGTCTAACCCATTGCCATCAAGTCAATTCCAACTCATAGCGGTCCTATAGGACAGAGTAGAACTGCCCCATAAGGTTTCCAAGAAGTGGCTAGTGGATGCAGGCCACTCTCCTGAGGAAACTGATTGGCTTTCAACTGACTGGCTTCCAACTGACTGGGTTTCAACCAACTGGGTTTCAACTGATTGCATTTCAACTGATTGCGTTTCAACTGATTGGCTTTCAACTGACTGACTTTCAACTGATTGGCTTTCAAACGATTGGCTTTCAATTGATTGACTTTCAACTGGTTCCTTTCAACTGATTGGCCTTCAAATGTCTGGCTTTCAAACGATTGGCTTTCAACTGATTGGCCTTTGCATAGTCAATGAAACACAGGTAAACATCTTTCTGATATTCTCTGCTCTCAGCCAGAATCCATCTGACATCAGCAATGATATCCCTCATTCCACATCCTCTTCTGAATCCAGTTTGAATTTCTGGCAGATCCCTGTCGATGTACTGATGCAACTGCTTTTGAAAGATCTTCAGCAAAATTTTACTTGCGTGTAATATTTATGTTACTGTTCTTTAATTTCCACATTCAGTTGGATCACCTTTCTTTGGAATAGGCATAAATATGGATCTCTTCCAGTCAGTCGGCCAGGTAGCTTCTTCCAAATTTCTTGGCAAAGATGAGCGAGCACTTCCAGCGGTGCATTGATTTGTTGAAACATCTCAATTGGTATGTTGTCAATTCCTGAAGCCTAGTTTTTTGCCAGTGCCTTCAATGCAGCTTGGACCTCTTCCTTCAGTACCGTCGGTTCCTGATCATATCCTACCTCCTGAAATGGTTGAACATTAACCAATTCTTTTTGGTATAGTGACTCTGTGTGTTCCTTCCATCTTCTTTTGATGCTTCCTGTGTCATTTAATATTTTCCCTGTACAATCCTTCAACATTGCAACATGAGGCTTGAATTTTTTCTTCAGCTCTTTCAGCTTGAGAAATGCCTAGCATGTTCTTCCCTTTGGTTTTCTAACTGCAGGTCTTTGCACATGTCATTATAATACTTTGTCTCCTCAATTCACCCTTTGAAATCTTCTGTTCTGCTCTTTTACTTCATCATTTCTTCCATTTGCTTTAGCTACTGAATGTTCAAGAGCAAGTTTCAGAGTCTCTTCTGATATTCATTTTGATCTTTTCTTTCTTTCCTGTCTTTTCAATGACCTCTTGCTTTCTTCATGTATGATATCCTTGATGTCATTCCACAATTCTTCTGGTCTTAAGTCATTAGTGTTCAGTGCATCAAATCTATTCTTGAGATGGTCTCTAAATTCAGGTGGGATATACTCAAGGTCATACTTTGGTTCTCAAGAACTTGTTGTAATTTTCATCAGCTTCAACTCGAACTTGCATATGAGCAATTGATGGTCTGTTCTGCAGTCAGCCCCTAGCCTTGTTCCGACTGATGATATTGAGCTTTTCCATCATCTTTTTCCACAGATGTAGTCAATTTTATTCCTGTGTATTCCATCTGGCTAGATCCACATGTATAGTTGCCATTTATGTTTGTGAAAAAAGGTATTTGCAATCAATAAGTTGTTGGTCTTGCAAAATTCTATCATGCAATCTCCAGCATCATTTCTATCACCAAGGCCATATTTTCCAACTACCAAGTCTTCTTTGTGTCCATCTTTCACCAGTAATTATCAGTGCATCCTGATTGCATGTTTGATCAATTTCAGATTGCAGAAGTTGGTAAAAACTTCAGTTTCTTCATCTTTGGCTTTAGTGGTTGGTGCATAAATGTGAATAATAGTTGTATGAACTGGTCTTCCTTGTAAACCAAACCAAAAACCAAACTCATTGCCATCAAGTCAATTCTGACTGATAGTGACCCTATAGAACAGAGTAGAACTGCCCCATAGGGTTTCCAAGGAGCGGCTGATGGATTTGAACTGCCGGCCTTTTGGTTAGCAGCCTGAGCTCTGAAGCACTATGGATATTATCCTGTCACTGACAGCATTGTACTTTAGGATAGATCTTGAAATGTTCTTTTTGAGGATGAATGCAATGCCATTCCTCTTCAAGTTGTCATTCTCAGCATAGTAGACCATATGATTGTCTGATTCAAAATGGCCAATACCAGTCCATTTCAGCTCAACAATGCCTAGGATAGCAATGTTTATGCATTGCATTTCATTTTTTATTATTTCCAATTTTCCTAGATTCATACTTCATACATTCCATGTTCCAATTATTAATGGATGTTTGCAGCTTTTTCTTCTCATTTTGCGTCATACCACATCAGCCAATGAAGGTCCCAAAAGCTTGACTCCTTCCACTTCATTAAAGTCATCTCTACTTTGAGGAGACAGCTCTTCCTCAGTCGTCTTTTGAGTGCCTTCCAACAATGGGGGGCTCATCTTCTGGCACTATATCAATGTTCTGCTGTTATTCATAAGGTTTTCACTGGCTAATTCCTTTCAGAAGTAGACTGCCAGGTCCTTCTTCCTAGTCTGTCCACCATGAGTGACTCTGCCGGTATTTGAGTACCAGTGGCATAGCTTCCAGCATCAGAGGAACATGCAAGCCCCCATAGTACAACAAACTGACAGACACATGGGGGTGTATGTATGTATATGGTGGGATGAAAGAGTCAAATCCTTATCTTCTATAAAAATGAGTCAGTAGATACTTAGAAAAAGAATTAAATCAAGAAGTAGCAAAAGAAATATGTTATTGAGTGCTATGGAAATAGGAAAAGAATTGGCTGAAATAGAAGAAGAGGAAACGGAGAAGGGCCAGGGTACCATAAAACCAAACCCAACCTGTTGCTGTTGAGTTGATGTTGCCTCATAGCGAGCTTCTGGGACAGAGTAGAACTGCCCCCATAGAGTTTCCAAGAAGCAGCTGATAGATTTGAACTGTTAACCTTTTGGTTAGCAGCGGTAGCTCTTAAGCATTTCACCACTAGGGCTCCCAGGGTATCATAGGTGGTTACTATTTTTATTACAAATCTATTTGCCTCTTTAAGTTATGTGCATGTACAACTTCAATAAACATAATTTTTCCAGGAAGAACACACTGACTAACCTACTGTTACATGTTTTCCACACTCAGAGGAAGTAGGATTTCCTTTTGTTGATTCCAAACATCCATCCACCAAGCTTCCAGGGGCACTCAGTCAATACTCTGCAGTATGTCAAAGTCACAGCCGGCCGAAAGCTATCTGCCTCCCCAGCAGAGGCAAAGAAACCCATTCTCTGAATTTTTGCCTTTCATAGCACAAGACTTAAAAGCTCATAGCACAAGACTTAAAAGCCCCTTCAAGTGAGAATATACCTGATGTGTGACTCAGAGCATCAATATGTTATTTCCCATTCATCAATCATTCACCACCTGCTGGCCAACAGCACCTTCCGGGGTGTCTCCAGGTCTCCATTCAGCCCCAAACCGTCAATATTTGATGGTTGGGAGACGAAGTTGCTACACGCACATTATCCCCTGCCCAGGAAGCATAGTGAAGAAGCGCTTCCCTCTTCCAGGCAACTCTGGGAGCACACAGCAGGCAGTGCTCATCACATGGCTCAAGCTGGACCCGTGAGCCCCCAATTCTGAATATCCTGAGGTAGAAGCCAGAATGCACTTGCAGAGAAGTACTTCTGCAGAGGTAAGTCAGCCTTACAAGGGTCCCCAGCTGTTTTCCCTCTGCCACTCATAGTACTCTGCAACCAGAACAATATCCTCTCCCTGACCTCAGGTCTCAACTAACGTGTACATTAGAGCGTTGGTTGATATGGCCTAAAATGTCTTTCATTCATCATAAAGCATCTATTGAAGTCCAGCAATGTGCCAGGCACCCAGAGAGGTGCTGGGAATACAAGTATGCATCAGACAAGATTGTGGGCATACCTGTCTCCATGGTAATAACAGCAGCATCTATCATCTTCTGACCACGTTATGTACCAGGTACTGTCCTGAGCATTTTTTGCATATACCACCTTTAGTTCTTATATCAGCAAAAAGGTAATGAAATTAGATTTCAAGGTAGATAAATAGTTACTTTGAGACACTTTAGTGAAGACTTTACTTTCTCTTCTTATCAAGTTTATTGAGAAATAATTTGCATACAATAAACTGCATCCATTTAAGAATACAATTTGATGAGTTTTGACAGTTGTATACGCTCCTAAAGCCATCGTCACCATCAAGATACAGGACGTTTCTATCCCCTCTAAAGAGTCCTCGTGGCCTTCTATAGTCCATCCCTCCTTTTCTCTCTGTCTCCAGGCAACTGCTGATCTACATTTTGCCACTATAAACTAGGTTGCATTTTATATAAATGGAAACAGAGAGCATGAAGTCTTTGGTGTCTGGCTTCTTTCACTCAGCATAATGACTTTGAGATTCATCCTTGTTGGTGTGTGTTATCAGTAGCAGTCCACTTCTTTTCATTGCTTAGTGGTTTTCCATTGCATAGCGAGACCACATTTTGTATACCCATTCACCTACTGATGGACATTTGGACTGTTTCTAGTTTTTAGCTATTATGAATAAAGCTGCTGTGAACATTCGTGTCCAAGTCTTTGTGTGGACATAGATTTTTCACTTCTCTTTAGTGAATGACTGGGTCATATAGTAAATGTATGACGACTTTCCTTTATAGTGTTTTTTTGATTATCAGGTATACGATTCTTTTGAATTACCCACCAAGAAAAGATAGGTTCAAGGGCTGCCCAGTTTCATTTGTATGACATGATCAACAAGAATCTATTGGGCATCAAAAAAATAAACAATAATGTTAATCTGCTACATCAGGACATAAGTGAATTCATATAAGTAAATTTTCCAATAACTAAAACTTACCCTTTCAATCTCCCACCTTTAAAATACTTTAAGTATTATTTATTTCTGATAACATAATAAATTTATTAGCATTTCTAAGGTTCTAGAACTTTTTTGGGAAGTTTTACAGCATTCACTTCCCTGCCTTATTAAACTGTGTCCTGCCACCTGCAGCTGAGGATTCAAAAGCATCAGGCTAGCTGCCCAGTGCTGCCCACTTAACCCACTGAGGCATTTGAAGCTGTTTGCCCCTGCACTAAGGTGGCTCAGATGGCCATGTAGATTTTTCTGCTGCTTATACATGTCCTACCTCCTGTCAAGAGGGGCTGAAAGAAGGACTTTCGGAGGAGGATTTTTTTGATAGTGCCATTAAAGTCCATGAAACTCACTCATCCCCAAAGTACCATCTCTTCACCACAAGTCTGGAGAGGGGGTGCTTCAGAGTGAACACTTGAAGAGCTTGATGTGTGGCCCTGGAGTTTGAGAGGTTCAGTCCAAATCCTGCCCAAGAAATCTAGAGGGCAAGAGAAGCAGGCAAGAAACTTTGGTGTTGGGGCTTGGGGGAGGTGGCTGCATTGGGATGGGCCAGCTTTCCCAGAATATGTCATAAGTGTTTCATGTGGACCAGATACGGACCGTTTGAGAGGCAGAGCCAGCCTGGAGGATCATGTGAAAGGGCAATGGATCTCCACCAGTCTGTGTAGAGAGCACTTCTTGAAACTAGGGGCCAAGAAGGAAGAGCAGCCAGAGGAAGCCAACATCTTGCCCCTGGCAGAGGAGTTGCAGTTGGAGGACGCCAGGCAAGAGAGTTCAGAGCCACCTTGGAAAGTACCAGTCAGTGCTGACTGTATGCCCCCTTTCCCTTTCTCCCCTCCCATGTTTAACCATAGATAAGGTGAACAAGAAAGGAAGAAGAAAGTGACCGCTTTCCCCACACTTTCTTCTCTTAAGGCTGGTGGCCCAAGTGCAACTCTGCCTGAGGGATACAGGGGCACAGACAAGATTTAAATGTTAATATGCTGAACTATACATTCTAACTTCTGAATCAAGACTGTGTTTTGCCACTCAAAGTGACCTACAAATAATTACACTAGTTAGTCATAGGATCATCTGAGATTTTATCTAAGACATGGAAAGATATTCTCCACTGGGAACACTTTGAGAGACAGTGGGAAATAAAATGAAGTTGCATTCTGATTACATCTCTCTAGCCATGCTTGTACAACACACTGGTTATATAAATTATCGACACCCAT
Source organism: Trichechus manatus latirostris (assembly GCF_000243295.1). Classification (NCBI taxonomy): domain Eukaryota; kingdom Metazoa; phylum Chordata; class Mammalia; order Sirenia; family Trichechidae; genus Trichechus; species Trichechus manatus. The sequence goes on along the minus strand of NW_004444139.1, from coordinate 2,336,386 downwards.
ACCATGGAGTGCCATGCAATGCTTAAAAAGAATGAGTACTAAATGCAAATCAAAAGCTCAATGAGATACCACTTCACACCTACTAAGATGGCTATTATCAGAGAAAAGAAAAACAACAAGTGCTGGAGAAGATATGGAGAAATTGGAATTCTCAACCATTGTTGGTGGGAATTTAAAATGGTGCAGCCACTGTGGAAAACAGCTTGGCTGTTCCTCAAAAATTTAAACATAGAATTACCATATGATCCAGCAATTCCACTCCTAGGTATATACCCAAAAGACTTGAAAGCAGAGACTCAAACAAATACTTGTAAACCAATGTTCATTGCAGCACTAGTCACAATAACCAAAAGGGGGAAATAACCCAGGCGTCCATCAACAGATGAATGGAAAAATAAAATGTGGTATATCCATGCAATGGAGTATTATTCAGTCATAAAGAGAAATGAAGTTCTGATACATGTATCAGATATGGATAAACCTTGAAAACATCATCAAAAGGACAAATATTGTATGATGATACCACTTACATGAAATATCTGGAATAGGTAAATCCATCAAGACAAAAGATTAGTGGTTGCAAGGGGCTAGGAGGAGGGGAAAATGGGAGTTATTACTGCAGGGGTACTGAATTTCTGTTTAGGGTATTGAAAAACATTTGGAAATGGATGGTAGTGATGGTTCCACAACATGGTGAACATAATGTCACAAGTTAAAATGACCAAAAAATGCTTAAAATGTCAAATGTTTTGTTATATATATTTCACCACAATTAAAAAACAAAAGAATGAGTACTAACATGGGGGCTCTCTAAGATGTATTATTATGTGAAAAAAAACTAGTTGCAAACAAAATAATGTTTAAAGTAAAATTGCAGTTTTGTGAAAAAAGAACCAAAGCTATACAAATGTGCATATGTGTCTGTGTGGATGTCCATGTGTGAGATGGAGCAGGATTCTCTGTTCCCTCTATCCCTTTTGCGCAATCCCATTCTCAGCCCAATGGGAGGTCCTTTAGTTCCACAACGCTGTGAAAGGCCATCAGTAGGTCAGGAGAGGCTTGCTTGACAAGTATGTGTTTTTCTCGGAAGGATGTGAGGACGTGCCCTGACCATCCAAGGATGGAGGCAGGAGCATGTCTTCCAGCCATGGCGCTAAGGCCAGACAGACAGGACTCTGGCTGAGGAAAGAAGGAAAGAGAGCAGGTAAAGGGACTTATGGGCACCCCTCCTAGCTGGCTGTCCTAGAAGACATCCCAGTGAAAGAGTAAGGAAATATTTTGCATCATCGTCTGGACCTGGAGTATGTTAGAGATCAACTGCTAGCAAGAAGATGTTCCTTAAGGAAACAGACTACGTGCAGACACTGGGGAAAAAATTCCCTGCAGGTGAGAATGTTCAGAAAGGCATGCGGCAGGATGTCCACTCCCCTGCTAACAGTGGTCACCTCTGGGGAGGGCAGTGGGTTGGGGACTGGCAAGGGCAGACAGGCAGAGGGAGGAATCTGAAGGGGTACTTCCACTATTCACACTTTGAATGTTTACAGCAAACATGTGAGTATATGTCACATGTGTAGTTTTTATTGAATGGGAAATTTGAGTCAATAAATTCGAATCTTCAGGGTCTTCCCGTGGTTCTTCTATGACCATTCCAGCAGAACAAAGTATTTCAGAGTTCACAGTTGTGTTCCTCCCAGCAGACCAAGTCCTAGAGAAGTCTAACTTTGCAATACCGGGACATTTCATACTGGAAAGCATTTGTGCTAGAGCTCCCTGCCGAGAAGAAGCTTGAAACAAAGACACTGCTCCCACCTCTGCTTTGAGTTAAGCCCTCTCTCAGCAACCCCTGGGTCCGCTTTCAGAATTAGACAACATTAAAGAAGACCACAGGGAAACCAAATCCCTTCCTCACTCTGGAAAGAGGCTCGCCCCTGGCATAGCCTCCCTGTCTTCCTCTGGCGTTTTCTCAATCAATAAGTAAATGCTACAGAAATTGAAAAACCTCCCCGGTGAGGGCACCACTCTGCCTTCCTGATTAATGTAGGTTGGATGCATTTGGCCGCTGAATTAAATCCACAGCACTGAGCCCCAGCTTGAGTGGCAGGCCGTTCAATCTCTTGGGATTAAATTCCATTAGAAAAGTTCTATATCTAAAAGGAACCATTGAAACGGCTCTAAATTACATTAATTTTATAAAATCATGTTTAGTAAAGGGTAAAACTTAAAGACCACTCAAGTCATAAGAAATTATTAGAATGGTGCAGCCACTTTGGAAAACAGTCTGGCAGTTCGGCTAAACATGCAATTATTATAGGATCCAGCATTTCTACCCCTAGGTATATACCCAAGAGAAATGAAGACAGGTGTTCACACACAAACTTGTACACATATAGTTATAGCAGCATTATTCATATTATCCAAAAAGTGGAAACAACCCTAATTCCCATCAACTGATAAATGGAGAAACAAAATGTGTAATAGCCATACAATGGAATACTATTTAGCTATAAAAAGGAATGAAGTACTGATACATGCTACAACATGGATAAACCTTAAAGACATGATGCTAAATGAAAGAAGCCAGACCCCAAAGACTACGTATTGTATGATTGCATTTATATGAAATGTCCAGAATAGGCAAATTCATATGCACAGAAAGTAGGTTAGTGGTTGCCTAAGGCTTAGCGGTACAGTTATTGTGCTCTGCTGCTAACTGAAAGGCTGGAGGTTCAAGTCCACCCAGAGGCACCCTGTAAGAAAAGCCTGGTGATCTATTTCCAAAAAATCAGCCACTGAAAACCCTATAGAGTACAGTTCTACTTGGACATACATGGGGGCACCATGAGTTGGAGTTGACTAGACGGCAACTGGTTGGTGGAGGGCTAGGGGATGGGGGTGACGAAGACTTGGGGTGATGGCTGAAGAGTGCTGTCTCTTTCTCTAGGGGTAATGAGAATTTTTTAAATTTATTTTGGTGATGTTTGCACAACTCTGTGACTATAATTGGTATCCGCTGGGGATTGGTTGTAGGACCCTCAGCGGATAAAAACATTCATAGATGCTCAAGTCCCTTATATAAAATGGCATAGTATTTGCATATAACCCACACACACCCTCCAGTATACTTTAAATTATCTCTAGATTACTTATAATGCCTAATACAATGTAAATGCTATGTAAATAGTTGTCTCATCACAACTGAAGACTTGCTATAGAAGGTAGCCCTTCTCTTCTGAGTTTCTTGAGCTCTTCTGGGGATGCTGATGCTGCCTGGGCATCAACTGATGATTTACCCATGATCTTGAAGTTCTTGAGGCTGCAGCACTTTACAGAGCTAGCCATCCATCCCTCACTAGCCTGACACTCCTTCCTCTCGCTCTCCTCAACCCTCTCACACTTAGCCGGTGAGGGGTTGCTTTGACCACTTCATTGCTTTTGAGGAGCCATTTTTTCACAGAAACAAAGGTGCACACAACACAAGTAGTGAACGAACGAGACGCGAGGTGAACAATGCTCAAACAGCGAGTGCTAGAGAAAGACTGAGGACTGTGAAATGGCGGGAGGTTACATCAGAGTATGTCTACACATCACTTCATTCCCATGGATTCAGTGTCGTGCTCAGCACACAGCAAATTCAAGTTTTGCTTTTTGGGGCTTTCATTTTTTTTCCAAATATTTTTCCAAAACTATTTTTGATTGAATCTATGGATGCGAAATCTGTGGATATGGAGGGCCGACTGTACTAAAAACCATTGAGTTGTACACTTTAATTGGGCGCATTTTATGGTACATTAACTGTATCTCAATAAAGCTTTTACCAAAAAAAAAAAAAGAGAGAGAAAGATATCTTTAGGTGAGGTCTAGCTTACCTACACTCTGGTCTCAAGATACTTTTCTTCAGATGTCAGCTGGAGTGAAACCCAAGAGTTTTGCCATTCATTTGTTCATTCATTCAACAAATATTTCTCAGGCACTCACATAAGTGCCAGGCACTGTTCTGGGGCTGAGGATACAGCAGTGAGCAAAACAGACAAAATCACTGCTCTTGTGGAGCATCCATCCTATTGGGGGTGAGAGACAACTACACACAAGAAAATATGACAGTTAGATGGTGATAGTAACATGAAAGAAATAAAGTAGGCTAAGTAAGGAGGGAGAAAAGAGGGGTAACATTGCTAGTTCATAGGGTGTCCAGGGAATTTTTCTCAGATGAGGTGGCATTTGAGCATAAGTGTCTAAGGAAAGAGGAATTGCAGCAGAGGGAACAGCAAATGCAAACTCCCTCTGTGATGGTTAAAGTTGTGTGTCGACTTGGCTGGGCTATGATTCTCAGTGGTTTGGCAGTTACGTAACAATGTAGTTTGTCAGTTTTGTAATGATGTAGTTTGGCAGCTATGTAATGATGTAGTTATCCACCATTTTGTGATATAACGTAGTGACCTCCATGATGTCATCTGATGTGATCAGCCAATCCATTGTAAGGGGAGTTCATTTGGGGTTGTTGCCTACATCTGGTATATATGGATGTCCTGGCAAAGCTTGCTGGCTTTTGCCCACTCTGGATCTGGCATCCAGCTCGTCATCATCTGAACTTCAGTTCTTAGGATTTAAGCCACTGGTCAACCGTATTGCCTGCCAATGTTGGTATTCGTTGGCCTCTGGAGCCTGTGAGCCAGAATCCTGCCTTCTTATCTGCCAGTCTTGGACTCATTGGACTCTGCAGCCCATGAGCCAGCAGCCTGCTCTCTGACCTGTCTATCTTGGGTTCATCAACCCCTGCAGCTATGTGAGTCAGGAGAAACCTCCAGCCTGACGCCTGACCCCTGGACTTGAGACTTTCCAGCCTCTGCCACCGTGTGAACCATTTCCTAGATATAAATATATTTCACTGGTTTTGCTCCTCTAGAGAACCCAACCTAAGACATTTGGTACCAAGAGTGGTTCTAGAGAAACAAAATTGTAGGATGAGTTTTCTAATTTGGTTTTCAAGTCTGGCTAGTTTTCAAGACGTTGATGACACTTCTTCCACTAGTAAAGAGGGCACTGCTAATCCATGGCATGAGGTGGCAACAGAAATATGCAAAATATCACCACCAATAGATCAAGTATTGGTAAGAGGTGAGGCTCTGGGTGATTGCATGTTTGATACTTTCCCAAAATATTGTCAGAATGAGTTGTATAAGGAAACTGATTCATTGGTCCTGCTTTTGCTAGACAAAGTGGTGAAAGAGATGAGCTCAGGGTTTCAGAGTCACAGCTCAAGTGCTACATAAACAACCTCGAATTTTCCACTTGTGCCCTGAAAAAAAAGCCCTATTTCTTGTAGTAATAGAGCTGATACTGCAGAAAACCAAACCCAGAGTCTTATTGCAAGAGTGGCTGAATTACAATGTCAGCTGAATTCCCAACTTCAAATGGTGTCTGAAGTTAAAGTGAGGGCATTGATTAGGAAGAAATAGGATCCTGAAACTTGGGATGGGGACATACGGGCAGATAATCAGGAAGCTGGGAACACTGAGCCCTTAAATTCTGTTGAATCACTCCTACCAAAAGAACCAGCCCTCCCACTCCCATCTGAAGAATTACTCCATCTTTGTCTCCTAAACCACCCTCCCCATTAAAACCATTAGCCCCTTCACCCTAATCTGATTAGATTAACCCAGCTGTGTCTGAAGAGCCCGTCTCTGAGATATCACCTGGGACAACATCTGAATCATTGCCTTAGGAGGTTCCTGAGTCATTGCCTGGGGCATCACTTGAGGCAGATGCCTTAGAAGACATTGCTGAATGTTCTCAGAACACATCCTCACAACCCATTTTTGCCTCTAGACCTATAACTAGACTTAAGTCCCAGTGAGCTTCAAAAGGTGAAGTACAAAGTGTGACCCAGGAGGAGGTATGCTACACTCCAAAAGATCTGCTTCACTTTTCTAATACGTACAAACTGAAACCTGGGGAAAAGCTGTGGGAATGGCTATTAAGGGTGTGGGATAGTGGTGCAAGGATCATAAATTTGTATCAGTCTGAGTTTATTGATATGAGCCTACTAAGCACAAATTCTTCATTCACTGTTTCAGCTTGAGACATTAGGAAAGGATCTAATGGTTTATTTGGTTGGTTTGGTGAAGCATGGATTATGCGGTGGTCTACATTAATCAGGGTGAAGCACCAGATCTGCCTTGGTATATTGTAGAAGAAGGTATCCAAAGGTACCCTAAGTAAATAGGCATGTTAGAGGGGATTTATCAGATTAGACCCACATACCCATACATGGAGTGTCCAGAGGACACACATTTACCACAACAGTGAGGAACAAATTTATGAAGGCAGCTCCAGCATTCTTGAAGTCTGCTGTGATTGTTATTTTATGTAAGTCAGATTTGACAGTGGGAACTGCCCTCACTGAATTAAGACACCTAACTACAATGGGGTTGATTGGATCCCATTGTGGTAGGGGTCAAGTAGTGGCAGTCAATCAACAAAGATAAGGTAGGCATGGTTACCACAACAGATCAAAGCAGTAATCAGAATAGTCTGACTCTTATGGACTTATGGCACTGGTGTCCCTAGGAATGAAATAGATGGGAAGTCTACTAAAAAATTACTTGATCAGTACAAGCAGAAGAATTCTAGGTCAAGCAAACAGCAGTCTATCTCAAATCAAAAAAATAGAGTCATAGTCCCTCAATCAATTCCCAAACTTGAGCCAGTTTATAAACTCTTAGGATTTTGCAGCAAAACTCTGCCATACTCTGCAGATAAGTACTCTCCTTTTGAGAAAGAGCTTTTGGCTTGTTACCGGGCCTTAGTAGAGACTAAAAGCTTAACCATGGGCCACCAAGTCACCATGCAGCCTGAGCTGCCCTTCATGAACTGGGTGTTTTCTGACCCATAAAGCCATAAAGTCATATGTGCAAAGCATTACTCCATCGTTAAATGAAAGTGTTGTTATTGTCGTTAGGTGCTGTCAAGTCAGTTTCAACCAAAAGGGAACCTATGTACAACAGAAACAAACACTGCTCAGTCCTGCACCATCCTCACAATCATTGCTGTTTGAGCCCCTTGTTGCAGCCACTGTGTCAATTCATCTCTTGGAGGATCTTCCTTAAATGGAAATTTTATATACAAATCGAGCCCAAGCAGGACCTGAAAGCACAAGCAAGTTGCATGAGGAAGTGGCCCAAATGCCCATGGTCTCCACCCCTGTCACATTACCTGCCCTCTCCTAGTCTGCACCTATGGCTTCATGGGGGCCTATTATGATCAGTTGACTGAGGAAGAGAAAACTCATGCCTAGTTTACAGGTAGTTCTCCGTGACATGCAGGCACCACTCGAAAGTGGACAGCAGCAGTGCTACAGCCCCTTTCTGGGACCTCCCTGAAGGATGGTGGTGAAGGGAAATCCTCCCAATGGGCAGAAATTCAAGCAGTGCACCTGGTTGTTCACCTTGCTTTGAAGGAGAAATGGCCAGATGTGGGATTGTGTACTGATTCATTGGCTGTGGCCAATGGTTTGGTTGGATGGTCAGGGACTTCAAAGGAACACGACTGGAAAATTGGAGACAAGAATTTACACGGAAGAGGTTTGTGAATAGACCTCTCTGAATGGGTCAAAGAAGTGAAGATATTTGTGTCTCATGTGAATGCTTACCCAAGGATGACCTCGGAAAAGGAGGATTTTAACAATCAAGTGGATAAGATGACACGTTCTATGGAAACCAGTCATCCTCTTTCCCCAGACACTCCCATCATTGTCCAGTAGGCTCATGAGCAAAGTGGCCATGGTGGCAGGGATGGAGGTTATGCATGGGCTCAGCAACATGGACTTCCACTCACCAAGGCCAACTTGGCTACAACCACTGTTGAGTGCCCAATCTGCCAACAGCAGAGACCAACACTGAGTCCCCGATATGACACCATTCCTCGAGGTGATCAGCCAGTAACCTGGTGGCAGATTGATTACATCGGACCATTGGCATCATGGGAAGGGCAGCATTTTGTTATTACTGGAATACACACTTACTCTGGATATGGATTTGCCTTCCTTGCACACAGTGCTTCTGCCAAAACTACCATCCATGGACTTAGAGAATACCTTATCCACCGTCATGGTATCCCACACAGCATTGCCTCAAATCAAGGGACTCATTTTACAGCAAATGAAGTGACAATGGGCCCATGATTATGGGATTCACTGGTCTTACCATATTCCCCATCATTCTGAAGCAGCTGGCTTGATAGAACGATGGAATGAATGTCCTCCTAAAGACACAATTACAGTGCCAGCTAGGTGGCAATATCTGGCAGGCTGGGGCAATGTTCTCCAGGAGGCTGTATATGCTCTAAACCAGCATCCAATATATGGTGCTGTTTCTCCCATAGCCAGCATTCATGGGGCCAGGAATCAAGAGGTGGAGACAGGAATGTCACCACTTACTATTACCCCAGTGACCCCCTCACTAAATTTTTGCTTCCCCTCCCTGTGACACTATGCTCTGCAGGTCTAGAGGTCTTAGTTCCAAAGGGAGACACAATACTGATTCCAATGAACTGGAAGTTAAGAATGCCACCCAGCTGCTTTGGGCTTCTCTTGCCTCAAGATCAACAGGCAAAAAAGGGAGTTACCATATTGGCTGGTGTGATTGATCCTTATTACCAAGGGGAAATTGGATTGCTATAACATAATGGAGGTAAAGAAAATTATGTCTGGAATTGGAGAGCCTTTAGGACATCTCTTAGTACTGTTACACCCTGTGATTAAAGTCAATGGGAAACTACAGCAACCCAGTTCCAACATAACTACTAATTGCTCAGACCCTTCAGAAATGAAGGTTTGAGTCACTCCACCAGGCAAAGAACCAAGACCAGCTGAGGTGCTTGCTGAGGGCGAAGAGAATACAGTATGTGCGATAGTAGAAGGTACCAGTTACGATCACATGACCAGTTGCAGAAACAAGGACTATAGTTGTTATGAATATTCCTTGTGTGCATCAAATATCTTTTGTTCACTAATAAAACATAAGATGTAAACAGGGCTAGTGTGTTTTCTATCATACACATGTTAATTATATCATGCTAGGCACAAGTATGACTTTTTAATTATCTTTATTTAGAGATTGTGTATGGTTTAAGGAGATGTGTACAGGTGTCAAACAGACTAGGGTTGTACTGTGATGGTTAATGTTGTGTGTCAATTTTGTTGGGTCATGATTCTTAGTGCCTTGGTAGTTGTGTAATAATGTAGTTTGGCAGTTAGGTAATGATGTAATTTGGCAGTTATGTAATGTAGTTATCTTCCATTTTGTGATTACCTCCATGATGTGATCTGTTGTGATCAGCCAATCAGTTGTAAAGGGAATTTCCTTGGGGGTGTTGCCTGTACCTAGTATACATGGAAGTTCTGGCAAAGCTCATTGGCCTTTGCTCACTCTAGATACTGCATCTGGCTCATCATCATCCGACCTACGGTTCTTGGGATTTGAGCCAGCAGCCTGCCATATTGCCTGCCAATCTTGGGATTTATTTGTCCCTGAAGCCTGTGAGCCAGCAGCCTGCCATGTTACCTGCTGATCTTAGATTCATCAGCCTCTGCAGCCCGTGAGCCAGCAGCCTGCTGTCTGACCTCTTGATCTTGGGTTCATCAGCCCCTGCAGCCACATGAGTCAGGAGAAGCCACCAGCCTGACACCTGATCCACAGACTTGGGACTTGCCAGCCTCTACAACCATGTAAGCCATTTCCTTGAGATAAATATCTCTCTCTCTTTCTCTCCCCACCACCCCCCACCAAAGCCCAAACCCATTACTTTGAATCCATTCCAATACATAGCTACTTTACCAGAGAGAGTAGAACTGCTCCATAAAGTTTCCAAGGAGCAACTGGTGGATTCGAACTGCCAACCTTTTGGTTAGCAGCAGAATGCTTAAATGCTGCACCACCAGAGCTCCTCTCTCCGTATCCTTTGTCTCTCTCTCTCTCTCTCTCTCTCTGTGTATATATATATATATGTATGTATATACTGGTTTTGCTTCTCTAGAGAACCCAGCCTAAGACACCCTCAAATGGGAATGTGTTTACGAAGTTCAACGAACAGCAAGAACCCAATGTGGTTGTAGTGGACATAGCAAGGAGGAGCATGTAAAGAGATGTCTTCATACTGAGATTCCATTAAGGATAATAAAAAAAAATTGAAAATGGGCAGTGATAATGGTTGCACAACATGGTGAACATAATTAATGTCACTGAATTGTACACATAAAAATTGTTGAAATGGCAAATGTTTTGTTATCTATGCTTCACCACAATAATTTTTTCATTTTTAATAATAAAAAGAGCTAAAGAGATGTGTTCAGAGAGGTACCTGGGTCAGATCCAGAAGTGCCTCAAGGGTATCTTTGTTTGTATGGTCCTCCAAGAAACAAATGCCAAGATGTGCAACAGATGTTTTGGAGAAAATGCCTGTGCAGGATAAAGGGCAGAGGGGGCAGGAGCAGGCAGGAAGAGCTGGCAGACCATGATGTCTGTTTGACACCTGTGAGGAAAAGGGTAAGAAAGGAGGCTTGGGTAGGAAGAGGCTCAGACTGTAGCACACCTCCACAAAAGTCTCAGTCAGGGGGATGGAGAGCCCCAGAGCACAGATCATCCATCAGAGTAGTTCTGACTCAGGCAGAAATGGCCTAGTAAGCTCTAATACCCCCACTGGGCTGAGTCATCGGCTGACAGCAGCCCAGGAGAGTGGGAACCCACCATGAACAATCCAGCAAATCAAAGGTGTGGTAGCTGGAGGCTCTTCATCAGCTACCCTCTCTCAGCAGGATCTGTTGAAGGGAGTCCTGCACAGCACACCTCAATGACTGCTACACTATTGCAAAGACTTTGGTTTTTACTCTAAGTGATTCGGGGAGCCATAGGAAGGCCTTAAGCTGGAGGGAGACATGATATGACTTACATTGTAAAGGAGTCCATCTAGCCGCCATGTTGAGAACAGGCTGTAAGTGGGCAAGAGTGGAAGGAAAGATACCAGTTAGGAAGCTATTCCAGGAATCCAGGTAAGAAGTGATGGTGGTTCAGGCAAACATTGACAATAGTGCTTATGGATAAGAGTGGTAAAATTCTGGATATATTTTGAAGGTAAACCTGTGTCATGGATTGAATTGTGTCCCCCAAAAATGTGTGTCAACTTGGCTAGGCCATGATTCCCAGTATTGTGTGATTGTCCTCCATTTTGTTATCTGATGTAATTGTCCTATGTGTTGTAAATCTTAACCTCTATGATGTTAATGAGGCAGGATTACAGGCAGTTATGTTAATGAGGCAGGATCCAATCTACAGGATAAGGTTGTATCTTGAGTCAATCTCCTTTGAGATATAAAAGAGAGAAGTGAGCAGAGAAAAGAGGGACCTCATGCCACGAAAAAAGAAGCACCGGGAGTGAAGCTTGTCATTTAGACCCAGGGTCCCTGTGCTGAGAAGCGCCTAGACCGGAGGAAGATTGATGACAAGGACCTTCCTCCACAGCCGACAGAGAAAGCTTTCTCCTGGAGCTAATGCCATGAATTCGGACTTCTAGCCTCCAAAACTGTGAGAGAATAAATTTTCTTGCTGACGTCATCCACTGGTGGTGTTTCTGTTATAGCAGCACTAGATAATTAAGACAACCTGATACTATTTTCTGATGGATCAGATGTGGGATGGTGAGAAAAAGAAAAATCAAGGATGACTCTAAAATTTGGGGACCTCAGCAACTGGAAAAATGGAGATGCTATCTTCTGGAGGAAGGAGCAGGATCAGAGATGGGTGTGAGAAATCAGAAGTTAGTTTGGGACATGTTAACTCTGGGAAGCCTGTTAGACATCAAAATGGAGATGTTGAACAGGAAGCTGGGTATGAAAATATGTAGTCAAAACTAGAGGTAAAGATTAGGAAGTCTTCAGCGTTTGCATGGTATTTAAAGCCATCAGACTAAATTTGACCACCTAAGGACTATATGAAGAAGAACATAGCATCAGGATTGCAGGAAGACTCATCAACAACTTGCGATATGCAGATGACACAACCTTGCTTGCTGAAAGTGAAGAGGACTTGAAGTACTTTCTGATGAAGAGCAAAGGCCACGGCCTTCAATATGGATTGCACTTCAACATATGAAAACAAAAATCCTCACAACTGGACCAATAAGCAACATCATGATAAACGGAGAAAATATTGAAGTTGTCAAGGATTTCATTTTACTTGGATCCACAATCAATGCCCACAGAAGCAGCAGTCAAGAAATCAAACAACTCATTGCATTGGGCAAATCTGCTGCAAAAGATCTCTTTCAAGTGTTAAAAAGCAAAGATGTCATTTTAAGGACTAAGGTGCACCTGACCTAAGCCATGGTGTTTTCAATAGCTTCATATGCATGTGAAAGTTGGATAATTAATAAGGAAGACTGAAGAATTGATGCCCTTGAATTATAGTTTTGGTGAAGAATATTGAATACACCATAGACTACCAGAAGAACTAATAAATCTGCCTTGGAAGAAGTACAGCTAGAATGCTCCTTGGAAGCAAGGATGGAAAGACTTTGTCTCACATATTTTGGAAATGTTATTAGAAGGGACCAGTCCTTGGAGAAGGACATCATCTTGGTAAAGAAGACAGTCAGCAAAAAAGAGAAAGACCTTCAACGAGATGGATTAACACAGTGGCTGAAACAGTGGGCTCAAGCATGACAACTACTGTGAGGATGGTGCAGGACTGGGCTGTGTTTCGTTCTGTTGTACACAGTGTCACTATGAGTCGGAACCTACTCGACAGCACCTAACAACAACGACAACAAGGAATGTTCGTAAATAGAGGAGAGGAGAGATCCAAAGATGGACCTTGCAGCACTTCAGCATTTAGAAGTTGTAAAGATGAAGAGAAACCAGCAATGGGTACTGATGGCTAGCTGCCAAGGGAGTAGGAAGAAGCCGAGAGAGAGAAAAGCACCCGGGAGTCAGTCAAGGAAAGAATTTGAGGAAGAAGGGAATGACCCCCACCCCGAAAAAGAAGGGGATGATCCCCTGTGCAAAAGCTAGCGATGGACCAAGTAAGATGAGGACTGAGAATGGACCAGAGGAGGCACCTTGAAAAGAACAGTTTAGGCAGAGTAGTAAGGATGAAAGTCTGACTGGGGTGGGTTCAAGGGAGAACTAGAGGAGAGGAATTGGAAGCAATGGGAATTTAAAGAAGGATGTGGGGTCGAAGGAGATTATTTTTACTAGGCAAAATTACAGAATCATTTTATATCGATAGGAATGATCCTGTAGAGGAGAATTATTGGAACAATGGTCTTGGTTGCATTTGTTTCCTAATGTTGTTATAACAACTTACTACAGACTTAGTGGCTTAAAACAACAAACATCTATTATCTTACAGTTCTGGAGATCAGAATTCTAAAATCAAGGTGTCGACACGGCTGCATTTCCTCTGGAGTCTCTAGAGAAGAATGCTTTTCCTTGCCTTTTTCACCTTCTAGAGGCTGCCTGCATTCCTTGGCTCATTGCCCTTCCTCCATATTCAAATCTAGCAGCGCAGCATCTTCAAATCTTTCTCTGACTCTGACCTTCTCTCTCCCTTTTTCGTCTTTTAAAGACCCTTGTAATTGCATTCAGCTCATCCAGATAATACAGGATAATCTCCCCATCTCATGATCCTTAATCACATCTGAAAAATCCCTTTTGCCATGAATGGTAACATATTCAAAGGTTCCAGGGATTAGGATGTGTAATTGGGAAGGGGGCACTATTCTGCCCACCACATTGGGTAGGCAGGAGAGGATGTGCTCTAGTGCACACGTGGGGTGGTCTTCATTACACACACCGACAACTCATCTATAGTAGTAACTACAGGAAAGGAGGTACAGGTTGGGTGGTAAATGGGGTGGTGGCTGTTGCTAGTAGCCAGCAAGTCCATTCTGACTCATGGAAACTCATGGAAATCCCTTTTGGTGACTTCTGTTTACTGAGTGAAACAGGAAGCTGAGAGTGAGGACCTGTGGAGCTAGGAGGGAAAGTTGTTGGAGATTTGAGAACGGAGGAGAAGATATGGCATAGCTTTCTAGGAGCTAAGGGAAGAGAATGGACTAGAGAAATGTGGTGTGACTGCCACTTATAACATGGGGCTCATTTCTAGAGAGCCTTACAGCAGTGACAGTATAGAAGAAAGCAGGCACCAGCCATCTATGTGTCCCAGGGGTTTCCCAGGCCACCAGCCTGGGGCTACAATGAAGGAGAAAAGTAGCAAACGGTAATTGCATGGCTAAAACTCACTAACTCTATTTTTCCCCTTACATCCAGAGCACAAACAGCAATCACCCTCCCTTGGCTGAGGGAGAGCACATTTCGCGAAAATGTGAAGTAATGGTAAAAACAATAACAATGATGATGGTGATGTGACACTAATGGTGATGGTGATGAGGATGATGGTAGCTACCATGTATGTTGCACTTATTACATGTTAAGCACTTTACATACATTATCTCTAATCCTCACGACCCCCATTTTAGAGATAAGATAACTGAGGCTAGCCAACCACCAGTTACCGTGGAGTCGACTCTGACTCATGGCAACCCCATGTGTGTCAGAGTATAACTGTGAACACGTGTACAACAAATTGCCAGCACTTACAATATTGGCTGTGCAAACCAACCCTTAAACAACGCAATTTTTCCATCACCATTAATCTCCCTTTTCTCCCTCCCTTTTGCTCACGGTAACCACTAACAAACTTTCGTCTCTACACATATGCCTTTTCTTGTCTTTTTGTATAAGTGAGGTCATACAATATTTGTCCTTTTGTGATTGACCTGTTTCACTCAACATAATGTCTTCCAGCTCCATCTATACTGTAGTATATATCAAGACTTCATTTCTCCTACTGGCTGAGTAGTATTCCATTGTATGTACCACATTTTGTTTATCTATTCATCTGTTGATTGGTATTTAGGTTGTTTCCACCTTTTGGCTATTATGAATAGTGCTTTAATGAACATTGCTGTACAAATCTCTTTTTGAGTCTCTGCTTTCAAGTCTTTTGGGTATATACCTAGGAGTGGAATTGCTGGGTCAGAGGGTAGTTCTATTTTTACTTTTTGAGGAACTGCCACACTATTTTTCACAAGGGCTGTATTATTTTGCATTCCTGCCAGCAATGGAAAAGGGTTCCAATTTCCCCACCTCCTCACCAACATTTGTTATTTTCTGGGTTTTCTTTTTTTAAATCTTAGCCATCTGGTATAGATTGAATTATGTCCCCCCAAAATATTTTTTGTAAATCCTAACCTCTATGCCTGTGGTTATAATCCCATTTGAGAATGGTTTGTCTTTTTTGTGTTAATGAGGCAGGATTAGTGTAGGGTGTATCTTGAGTCAATCTCTTGTATGATTTCAATCTTTTAAAATTTGTTAAGACTTGCTTTGTGACCTACTGTCTTAGTCATCTAGTGCTACTGTAACAGAAACACCACAAGTGGATGGCTTTAACAAACAGAAGTTTATTATCTCAAAGTCAAGGAGGCTAGGAGTCTGAATTCAGGGTGCCAGCTCCAGGGGAAGGTCCATGTCATCAATCTTACCTGGTCGAGGAGATTTTCAGCACAGGGACCCTGGGTCCAAAGGACGCACTGTTCTTCTGACTCTTGTTTCTTAGTGGTATGAGTTCCCCCTGTTTCTCTGCTTGCTTCTCTCTTTTATATCTCAAAAGATATTGCTTTAAGACAAAACCTAATCTTTTACATTGAGTCCTATCTCATTAACATAACTACCTCTAATCCTGCCTCCATAACATTATAGAGGTAGGATTTACAACACATAGGAAAATCACATCAGATGACAAAATGGTGGACAATTATACAATACTGGGAATCATGGCTTAGCAAATTTGACACATATTTTTGGGAGACACAATTCAATCCATGACATTCCACTGCTTGGCCCCCAATAATTCATGTCCTTGCCACATGTAAAACAAATTTATCCCATCATATCATAGCAAAAGTCTTAAATCAACTCCAAGTCCAAAATTTCATCTTCTGCAAAATTTCTCTTTGTGAAATCTAGAATACAAGTTGTCTGCTTCCAAAGTACAATGGTGGAACAGGCACAAGCTAGACATTTCCATTATAAATGGGAGAAATTAGAGGGAAAGAAGAAATAACAGGCATCAAGCAAGTCAGCAGAACACATTACATTAGCACTCAAGGCTTGAAAATAATCCTCTGTTCTCTGAGACCATTTACACAATGGTACTGCCCTCCAGACTCGGAGTGTTGGCCACACTCTCTGGATTCTGGATGGAAGCCCACTGGGACAGCAACTCTGCTCCCTCACATTTGGGTGGCCCCATTGACTCTTTGAAACCTAGGAGGCTATGGCTCCACCCTTTGAGAATCTAAAGGTTGTGGCCCTACCCATTGAGACTGAGGCAGCTCTGCTTCCTGTGTTCCTTGTCTCTTCAGCTTCTGCTTCCTGGTTTCTTGGCCTCTTGGCCCCTCAGGTTTTGCAGCAGGAGTCTACCCTGCTAGGGCAAGTACTGCCAAGCTCTTTAGCCCCACCGATAAGTGCCTGGAGGCACCCTCTCCACCAGAAAGCCTTCTGCCAAAGGCACTCAGCTCTCTCACACCGTAGGTCAGTTCCAGTGCTGTCCCACACTGGTCTCCTGTTTCTTCTGCTGCTGCTTCTTGCTGTCTGTGACCTCTCGATACAGCTGCTAACCAAAAGGTCGGCAGTTCAAATCCACCAGGCACTCCTTGGAAACTCTATGGGGCAGTTCTACTCTGTCCGATAGGGTCTCTTTAGTCGGAATCAACTCGGTGGCAATGGGTTTGGTTTTTGTTTTTTTGGTTAGACCTACCATGTGGTCTATCCTGGAGAATGATCTATGTGAACTGGAGTAAAATGTATATTGTGTTGTTGTTGGGCGGAGGGTTCTACGTATGTCTGTTGAGTCTAGTTGGTTTATAATGTCATTCAGGTCCTCTGCTTCCTTGTTGATTTTAGTTTAGATGTTTTGTCCAATATTGAAAGTGGTGTATTGAAGTCTCCAGCTATTATTGTAGTGCTATCTCTTTCTCCCTTACATTCTATCAGTGTTTGCTTTATATACGTAGGCACTCTGATGCTGAGTGCATATATATTCATGATTGTTAAATCTTCTTGATGGACTGACCCTTTTATTACTATATAATGTCCATTTTTTATCTTTTCTAACATAAAAGTAGTCTTAAAGTCTACTTTTTCTGATATTAAGATTGCTACCTTAGCTCTCTTTTTGTTATTAGTGTGGAATATTTTCTTCCATCCATACACTTCCAACCTATTTGTGTCCTTGGGTCAAGGTGTGTCTCTTGAAAACAGCATATAGTTGGACTTTTTTTTCCATTCTGTCACTGTCTGCCTTTTGATTGGAACGCTTAGTCCATTTGCATTGACTGTAATTACTAATAAGAAGTGACTTACTTCTGCCATTTTGTTGTTTTTTGAGTGTCGTAAGTCTTCTTTGTCTTTGTCCTTTACTACTGCTTGCTTTTGTGGTTTGTTGGTTTATTGCAGTGAGTTATTTTAGTTCTATTTTCCTTTCCTTTTGTGTATATTTTTTAAATTTTTTTTAGTGGCTTTCATGAATATTACATTCATCAGCTTGTATTATAACATCCTAGGGTAAGTTGATACCAACTGAATTCAATAACATACAAGAAATTCTTTACCTATGCCATTCCTCTCCTCCCTTTGTTGTTACCACTAATTACATTTTTATATTTCTTATGCCCTGTAATATAGTTTTATCATTGCTTTTTATATATTTGTTATTAAAAAACCATGAAGGACAAAACAATTAGAATTAGCAAGATGAATACATTATTACTAGACCTTATACTCGTTCATGAAGTTTAATTTTACAATTGTGCTGTTCTTTCATGGAGTGTTCTATATATGTCTCTCTCTGTACATATTTTTAAGTATAAAAATTTCAAACACCAACGTAGAAAGTACAGTAAAATAGAACCCACTACCTAGAATTAATTATTATTAAGATCTTACCATATTTTCATTTGCTTTTTCAAAGCCTTTAAAGTGACATACACTCATCACCACACTTCAACCCTAAATAATTAAGCACACGTCTCTAACAAATTCTCCAGTATCAGCTAGCACCAGTCCATAGAAAACTATTCGTTTATCCCCGAAATATATTTTGCATACTGTTGGTTCCAAGCAAGATCCAATCAAGGGCCATGCCTGCATTTGGCTATTATATCCTTTAAGACTCCTTTAATTCAGAACAGAGTCCCTCGGTGGTGCAAACAGTTACTGTGCTTGCTGCTAACTGAAAGGTTGAAGGTTTGAGTCCAAGCAGAGACACCTCAGAAGAAAGGTCTGGTGATCTACTTCCAAAAAAAATCAGCATTGAAAACCCTATGGAATGCAGTTCTGCTCTGACACACATGGGGTTGCCATGAATCAGAATCAACTCAATGGCAGCTGATACTAATTTATAACAGTCTCCTCACCCTGCGCTTGTTATTTCCATGGCACTGTGGATTTTTTTGGTGGTCCTGTTGAAGATCCCAGACCAGCTGTCCTGTAGAGCGCTTTACCTCCTGCACTATATTCTCACAGTGTTGTTTCACTCATTCCTCTCTTTACTGTATTTCTGTGCATGGGGTTGAGTGTCAGAGGTGATTTTAGGTAACTCCAAGGCTTCTGATGGAGGCACCCGAGTGTCATCAGTGAGGCAGGGAGAAGAGGAGAGGTGGAGAGTGGAGTGGGATGGGGAGGGGCAGCGAGGCAGGGCCCTATGGGGGCAACTGTGAGACATCCACCTGCAGCTGTCCAAGAGTCCAGTGCATATGCTGGACTGAGCTTGCTCCACAAGGGAGCACAGTACTTTCCACAGAGCTCTTAGAGGGGATTCTGCAGGGGTGGGGCAGGGCAGGGCAGGGCAGAGGAGGGCATGTGTGGCCAGAGCTGAATTTCAGAGGCAGGAAGGAAGATGCAGTTAGAGTGTGATTTGTTTCTCTGTACAAGTAAGTGAAGGGATGGGGGAAAACTACAAAAGAGGTTTATAGATCCCAGGAGGGAACAGTCTCCAGGGTTAGGCTGCTTTCAGTTGCCTGTTTAAGAAATCCTGGTTTAAAAGAAGGGAAAGGGGGTTTATTATCAGATAACTAAAAAGTCCAGGGGTAGTGTAGGCATTAGGCTGGGTTTGGGATCAAGACTTCCCTTCATTTCCCTGTGCTTTCCTCAGCTGTGTCCTCCTCTGTATGTTGGCTTCTTCATCAGAATGGCTTTCCTCATGTCAGGAAAATGGCTGCAACATCTCCAGGCCTCACACCTGCATCCCACACTGTCCAGAGGTAGAGAGAGGGAGCTTCTGTCTTCCAACCACAGCACCAAAGACCTGATCTTTGATTGGACCAACCTAGAGCACCTGCCCAGCTCTGTACCAAAAAGTGTGGTAAGAGGGATGGGCTAACTCCAATTGGCTCAGGTAAATCAGGATCCACCCCTTGGGGCTGAAAATTGGAATCAATTCTAGTTAAACTCCATGCTGTACACATTGAAAGAGGGATGGAAGAGATGTTGAGGAGCAACTATTAACATAATATCCACCACCTGGGCTATCCTGGGTTGCCGGTACATGCTGGCCATTTTTTGGTCGTGATCCATCCGGCCTCCTGGGTATGCCTAAATTGGGATGCCTCTAAACCAACATTTCTCAATAACAAATACTGTGATCCATTTGCATACAAATCACCAGAGCACATATAGAAAATGCAGTTTCCGGGACCAGCCCCATTCCGGGGATGTCCCAGGCCCTTCTGGAGCTCTACTAAGAGGCTGTAGCAGCTCAAAGACGTTCCTGAAGAAGGCTGCAGATGTCAGCCTTTAGAAACCAGGTGAGAATCTCTGGGATGTAGGGTGATTATCATCTAACTGAAAGTTGCTGAATCCTTGGACCGACAGAGAGCCTGTATAGGACGGAATCAGTAATGCTTCACCCAGTCCTGTGGCTCTCCATGCCTCCTAACTGGAGTAGCAGTTATGCTGGACTCAGGAGAGGACTGCAGCCTCCCCCCTGGCAGTCTCTCTCCCACTCCAACCCCAGGGGGACAAACATTTTGAAGGGGAGGCAGAAGCCAGCACCTCGACCCTGCGTCCCTCTCCCCCCAGCTCCAAGCGCCATGAACTTGATCAATGCTGGAGAGGCAGGGAGCTCTTTGAATGGAAAATGAGATTGAAGTTCTAAAATGAGCCTAAAAAACCAGAGTGAGCTTGCTTTAATTAACTGAAAATGACCACTAAATTTTGGAATCCAGCTGCGATGTCATCAAGGGAGCTGCTCCCCAGCAGGAAATGGGGGTAGTTGTGAGGGAGCCCGGCTAGTGGCGGGTACTGGGAACATAAAAGTTTCGTGCCTATACACCAATGCACCAAGCTCCTCACTACACCAGTTAGAAGACTTGGGAAACCTCTCATCATAGCTTCAGATGCACCCAGCATGAAGCGCAGGTCAGATACTCCAGAACACAATGCAATTGGCAGACAAAGATCAGATTTCATCAAACTAGAGCTTCCCTTAGGACTTCCCTTAGGGCTGTCAGGTAAAATACAGGACACCTAGTTAAATGTGAATTTTAGATAAACAGCAAATAATTTTTTCATATGTTTGTCCCAAATATTGCAGGGGACATACTTAGACTAAAAATTTATTCACTGTTCATCTGAAATTCAAACTTAACTGGGTGCCCTATATTTTTATTTGATAAATGCGGCGACCCCAAACTTCACATACCTCCAGAGTGTCGGAGAAGATCCATTTTGTTCCTCAAGTAACCAGTCAGGTGATCAGAAGGAGATTGTTATTGTTAGTTGCCATCAAGCTGACTCATGGTGACCCCATGTGTGCAAAGTAGAACTGCTCCATAGCGTTTTCAAGGCTGTGACCTTTTGGAAGCTGATCTCCAGGCCTGTCTTCAGAGGAGCCTCTGGATAGGTTTGAATCACCTATCTTCCCGCTAATAGTTGAGCGCTTAGCCATTTGTGCCACCCAGGGACTCAGAAGGAGCTTGCAGGGTGCGTATTCCAGGAGATGATCAGGTGACAGCTATAAACACTATACTCTGCATGTGGTCTCACACCCTCCTAAGTACCCTTCCAGATAGGCAGAAGTAATGCTAACCCCATTTTGCAGATAAGAAAGCTGAGGCTGGGAGGATCAGCACCTCATCTGAGGACTGAACTGGCTGTCTGTTCCCAAAACTGTTTTTAACGTCACTATGCTGAGTATCAGGATGACGTGGTTGGGGTGTAAGAGGCTTGTTAAGCCTCTGCAGTGGTTTCTGGCAGTCGGGCAGGAGCTCACTCTGGGAGGGGAAGGCTGTGGCCCCTATCCGTAAGGAGTCCAGCCAGTCACTGAACACACCCAACCTGGCATCCTCTGGTCACGTCTTCCAGATCCGTTGAGCTTGTGGCATTAGAATGTGACAGGTATAAGCTTCCTGTGTCATGGCTCCCTTCCTGCGTCACAGCTCCCTTCATGTACCACAGGGCTGGTGAAGTGTAGATTTTACCAACTGGTGAAGAAGAGAGAATAAAATGGAGCATTGGTGCAAAATGGCACACAGATTTCCAGACGTGGCCAGTTAGCGGATCAGTCACATGTAGAGTTAGAGCGAAGGCTAAGCAGAGAGACGTGGTGGGGAAGGTGGAGATGAGTGATGGTCAACTGCTCTGCCTGAGTCAGTGTACACAGACATCAAATATGATACTGGAAAGGAGTGTTGTTAACAATGACCTGGGTTCCAAGATTTCATTAAATCATAGACTGGAACTAACCCATTTTAGATCTCAAGGGACGTTAGAGATGATGGGGCTCAGTTCTTCCTCGTATAGATGAGACAGAGCCAGGTGTTACAGGGCCGGGCAGTGTCAGGCCAGGCTTACTTAGATGAGTTACCTAGTGCTGCTCTAACACAAATACCACACGTGGGTGGCTTTGAAGAACAGAAATTTATTTTCTCACAGTTCAGGAGGTTAGAAGTCTGGAATCAGGGCTACAGGCGAAGGCTCTCTCTCTCTGTCTGCTCTGGGGCAAGAGCCTTGTCTCTTTCAGCTTGTGTGGCCCCAGCGTTCCTCTGTTCCTTGGTGATCTCCTCGTGGCACCTATCTTACCCCATTTGTACTGCTTGTCTCTGTTGCTTCTTATAACTCAGAGGTGATTACGTTTAGGACACACCCTTCACTGGTATGGCCTCATTAACATAACAAGGAAAACTTTTTCCAAACAGGATCACATCTACAGGTATAGGGGTTAGGATTTCAACACATACTTTTGGGGGAACGTAATTTCATCCATAACACCAATTGGGCGCAAACACGTGGGAAGAAGGAGCCGTGCTACCGGGAAGATGAGCCCGATTGGCTCCAGTATGAGTATGATCATGTGGTTAAGAAACTCAGAGTCTCAGAAACCAAGGGTGAGGACCCCCAGTCATCCATCATGCTAGGGTGGCAGGAACCCCGCCTCTAGAAGCCACGTTATTAATGATCTAGGAGAAAGACCAACTAAAGTCACAAATGACTCTGAGCTGGGAAGCCTTGGGAACCGCAGTGAAGAGGACTGACAAATTAACACCCAAATTAGAAGGTTGAAAATATATGGGCAGCAAATAAGAGAACTTTCCCTGGAAAAAAAGAAAACTCAATAGAGATCCAGTGACTGTGTCTGTGCCTTTTACCAAGAAAAAAAATTCCCCCAGCTAACTTCAGTTCTTTGAAAAGTTTGTGTGGTTTAAAAAACTGTTACTAATTTTCTCTCAAAAATTGATTTTTGCCAAAAATCAATTGAGTGCATTTTGCTCTGCCTG
Organism: Trichechus manatus latirostris; assembly: GCF_000243295.1. Taxonomy (NCBI): domain Eukaryota; kingdom Metazoa; phylum Chordata; class Mammalia; order Sirenia; family Trichechidae; genus Trichechus; species Trichechus manatus. Next base: position 2,313,496 of record NW_004444139.1, on the reverse strand, counting down.
AGTCAGTGTGCATAGACATCAAATATGATACCGGAAAGGAGTGTTGTTAACAATGACCTGGGTTCCAAGCTTTCATTAAATCATAGAGTGGAACTAACCCATTTTAGATCTGAAGGGGCGTTGGAGATTATGGGGCTCAGTTCTTCATTGTATAGATGAGACAGAGCCTGGTGTTACAGGGTCGGGCAGTGTCGGGCCAGCCTTAGAGACTGAGCCCAACTCCTTCCACTCCATCAATTGCTTCCTCCTTCACTTCACTTCTTCACTTCCCTTTCTTTCCCTTCACTTCATTTCCTTTCCTTTAACTTCTTCACTTCTCTTTACTCTTCACTTCACTTCCCTCCACACTTAGGGAGAACTCACTGTAAAGAAGGCCTTGTGGTAGTTCCTGGGGGCACACAAGGCCCTCAAGGAAGCTGTGACCCTAGTAAGGGCAACAAGGCAGAGCTAACTGCACAGTAGTCTGAGCTGAGCTCGTCCCATGCGGGGCTTGAAGTGAGGTCATTGGTGGCTGGTGGGGGAAGGAGAAGGGGACTGCCTCCTGGAGGAAGTGGCATTTCAGCAGTGATTTGGAAAAGGAGAAAGGACTTAGGCACACAGAAATGAAGAAAGGCATTCGTGAGGGATGAAGCAATGCTGATGAAGAGAGGAAGGAAGAAAAGTCAGGTCTGTGGGAAATAGCAGAAATGGATTCTCTGTGGCTGGAGGGTGGGTTCTGGGAAGAGGGCACAGGGGCATGGGATTAGGATAGTCTGTTGGGGTCACTGCAGACTTTGGTCTCAAGAGGGGACTGTTCAAAGTGTACGCTCAGGGCATGACTTGATTTGAGCTGAGCTTTCAGGTGGTTTGTGGTAGCATTGTTGGGTGGCTGAAGCTGACAGAGCCCAAGAGGGAGCAGGGAGGCTGAGGCAAACATCCCAGTGGAATTCGTGATGGAAATGGTTGAAATATACATCTCTGAGGGTGTCGGCTGGGAGTCCCTGAGGGGCGCAAACAGGCGCTCGAGACTACTAGCTGAAAAGTTGGTGGTTCGAACCCGCTTCAGAGGACAGAGCTGGCGATCTGCTTCCGAAAGATCACAGCCTTAAAAACTCTATAGAGCACAGTTCTACTCTGAAACACACGAGGTCGCCATGAGTTGGAATCAGCTTGATGGCAACTAACAATAACAAAGGGTGTCAGCCAGCTTACCAACACCATCTTCTTTGAGAAGTGCTTCCTTCCCCCCACAGGGTCAAATCCAAGATGGGCCGGTGAGGTGGTTTCTGTGGTGAGAGGACACGTTGGGCCACCTGGGCAGCCATTTCCGTCGTGGACAACCCTGCCAGTAGATGTCTATCCCTGTAAGTAAAACAGAGGAATAGAGAGAGAGGGACTACAGGGAGGGACTGGAACCGGCTTGCAAAGACCAAAGCCCAGGACCAGGGTCACTTTCCAGTTCCTGGTTCCAGGCTCCAGGCTCACAAGGGACCCTGCTGCCTTTGGTTGTGTGATATAAATTTGTATCTTTATTAAGAATGTCTCTTTGTTTGTTTGTTTAAGTCAGTAGTTCCAAAAAAGTTTTGGTGTCAGGACCCTTTCAAGTTTTAAAAATTATTGTAGACACCAAAAAGCTTTTATTTGCGTGTATTATATTTATCTCTATGTACTGAATTTAGAATTTAAAACTGAGAAATTATAAAAATATTTATTAATTCATTGAAAAATAACAGCGATAAACTCATCAAAGTATTACATCTTTGCAAATCTCTTTAAGGTCTAACAGAAGGTGTTCGAATTCTCATATCTGCTTCTGTGTTCAGTCTGTTGATCTATCATAGCATGTAGCCTCTGGAAAACTCCACTGTACACTCGTGAGAGAATGAAAGTGAGAAAGGCACATAATGTCTCAGTGGTATCGTGAAAATAGTTTCTACTCACAGACCCCCAGGGGTCCCTGGACCACACTTTCAGAGCTACCAATTTAAGTTCTTCTGAAGTTGGTTTATGTAACTAACCAAAGAGTCTTTACTAAGACTCTGTCAGGCTCATAATATGGCTTGATTTGTTAACCGTTCCTAGTGAGATTATTTATGAATAAATGACTAAACCTTTATGTTAAGAATGTACTTGTCACCTCAAACTCCATCTATTGATATCCTGGTATTTGGATTAAGGGGCCTTAAAATACTCAGGTACACATGTACACACAGACATGCACAGACACACACACACAAAAGAAGCAGAGTGAAATGGTCAAGATGACCGCGAATGTAAGTGTGATGCTTTCGTTTAAAAATACTCATCAGTGAGCAAGTGATTCCTGCCCATTGGAGAAAAATAAAAAATGCCAGTAGACAAAGGCAAAAAATTACCCTTGATCCCACCACCCCAAGATGAATCTCTGAGAACATTTTGGCTACATCCTTCTGTATGGATATATGTTTGTTTTTATACAGAAGTGGGAACACATTGCATATAATTTTCAAAGATTTGCTTTTTAACAATTCATACTATATTATAAATATCTATCCCTGTAAGTAAAATGTGCTTCAACAACATTATTTTGTAAAGGCTGCTTTAAATGCTGTGTAATATAGATGTATCATAATTTATTTAACAACTTCAGTTATTATACATTTAGTTTTTTTTTATTTTGCTATGAATGTATATCTTTGCACTCATTATTTTAAAACTTTTTTAAAATGAAAAATTTCAAAGGAACACAAAAGTAGATAATTGGATGGCAAACTCCTACCCATGCATCAACCCTACTTCAATAATTACAAAAATAAGTCTTTTTTCATCTATACCGGTTGCACCCCGCTGGATTTAATTCAAATCCAAGATCTTATATCATTTCTTCCATAAATACTTCATATGTATCTCTAAGAGATTGAAACTTGCTCTTTTTTAAGTAACGTAATCACAATTTTGTTACAATACCTATATAAATTAATAATAATTTCTTCATATCATCAAATATCCAGCCAGAATTCAGACTTTCTCAATTATCTCATAAATGTCTTTTTACAAATAGTCTGTTGGAAGCAGGAGTCAAACAAGGTCCCCACATTGCATTTGGTATCACTGTCTTTGGGATAAATTCTTGGAAGTGAAATTGCTGGGTCAAAGTGTATACATATTTTAAAGGATTTTGCTGCATATTGCAGAGTTGGCCTTCATAAATTATGTATCTTTAAGCTCCCATGTACACTTTTTTAAAAAGCTGAACTTTGAAATTCTGCCTGGAGAGAGTGCCTCTGAGATGGACTTTTGTACTTAAGCATCTGCCTCTTCTTGCCTGCATCTGCATGCACCTCAGTTCACCTTCTTGGTTATTATTCTCAAGTTTTCACTGTCATGTTATATAATTCAAGCTAGGAACATTTTCTCGCCTGTGCTGTCTTTAAACCTTACCTGCTGCCAGGCATCCTCTCCCTCTGCCCTTGAAGCACATGCTTTCTTTCTCCTCCATCTTTCTTCCCTCCTACTCCTTCTTACAAGGTATCTGAGATTCCTAGTGCTGCTGCAACAGAAATACCACAAGTAAGTGGTTTTAAAGAATAGAAATTTCTTTTCTCACAGTTCTGGAGGCTAAAAGTCCAAATCAAGTTTTCTTCCTTGTAGGTAGTCCCAGGTTCCTTGGCTTGCAGACGATCCTCATGTGGCATCTTCCCCCATGTGTGCATAGGTGTGTATCTCTGTGTGTAATCTATTCTTTTTATAACTCAGAAGTGATTAGATTTAGAACTCACCCTATTTGCGTATGACCTAATTAACATAACAAAGAAAACTCTATTTCCAAACAGGATTAAATCCAGCCACAGGTATGGGGGTTAGGATTCCACTATTTATTTTGGGGACACAATTCAATCCATAAGACAAGTCTTCAGCATGACCTATGCTGTGGCTCACTACTGAATCAGTCAAGTTGTTTCAATCACATACATTGAAACAAGGGGAGAGGAGGTGCAGAAACAGCTTTGGGGGGACTGAGGTGACAATCACCTGCTCAAGTAGACATTTCTGTATCATTAATGCTTCTACCTCTTTTTTCGTGAAGTGGGCATCTTAGTTGCTGGCTTCCTGGGATTCTAACATCAGAGCAGTGTAAAAATGGCTGGGATGACGCCATGCGTCCATGTGGGGGAGGGAAGAGAACATTTAATGAACACTTGCTATGTACCAGGGATGGCACTTACTATCTCATCTAATTCTTTCAAAAACTTGTGAGGAAACTGAGAACTAGCGAGGTCTGGTACCGAGAGTGTTTCTAGAGGAACAAAATCTTAAGAATGAGTTTTCTGAATTTGTTCTCAAGTCTGGCTAGACTTATAGGCACTAATGACTCTATTTTCAGTAGTAAAATGGGCACTGTTAATCCATGGCATGATGTGGCAATAGAAACACTCAGGGTATCACCACCCTGGGATCAAATATTTATAAGAGACAAGGCTCTGGGAGATTCTGTATTTGATACCTTTCAACATTTTTGTCAATCTGAGAAGTATAATGAAGCTGGCTGGTTGGCCCTACTTTTGCTAGACAAAGTGGAGAAAGGATGAGCTCAGGGCTTCAGAATCCCAGCTCAAGTGCTGCATAAAAGACCTGAAATTTGCTATTTGTGCCCTGAAAGAAAGCCTTATTTCTTGTAGTAACAGAGCTGATATTGTCAAAAATCAAACCCAGAGTCTTATCCTAAGAGTGGACGAATTACACCAGTGGAACTCCCAATCTCGAATGGTGTCTGAAAGTAAAGTGAGGGCATTGATTGGGAAGAAATGGGATCCTGAAACTTGGGATGGGGCTATATGGGCAGCTAATCTGGAGGTTGGGACATTGAGCCCCTAAATTCTGTTGAATCACCACTGCCAACAGAAGTAGCCCTCTGGCTCCCATCTGACGAGACTACTCCAGCTTTGTCTGCTAGCCACCTTCCTCAGTAAAACTATAACTTCTACCTCATCTGATGAGATTAACACAGCTGTGTCTGAAGAGTCCTTGTCTGAGACATTGCCTGGGGCAGTGCCTGGGGCATTTCCTGAGGCTGATGACTTGCAAGATATTGCTGAATGTCCCCAGGCCACATCTAACAACCCATTTGTGCTTCTAGACCTATAACTAGACTTATGTCCCAGAGAGCCCAAGAGATGAATTACAAAGTGTGACCTACGAAGAGGTACACTACACTCCAAAAGAACTACTGGATTTTTCTAACATATACAAACAGAAACCTGGGGAATATGTGTAGGAATGGCTATTCATGGTGTGGGATAATGGTACAAGGACCATAAAGTTGGATCAGTCTGAGTTTATTGATGTGGGCCCACTAAGCAGTGATTCTTCATTCAGTGTTTCAGCTTGAGAGGTTAGAAAAGGATCTAATGGTTTATTTGCTTGGTTGACTGAAACGTGGACCAAGAGGTTGCCTACACTAAATGAAGTTGAAATGCTAGAACTGCCTTGGTATAAGAGCCCTGGTGACACAGTGGTTAAGCCCTTGGCTGCTAACTGAAAGGTCGGTAGTTTGAGCTCAAGCAGCTCTGGGGGAGAAAGTTGTGGCAGTTGGCTCCTGTGAAGATTACAGTCTTGAAAACTCTATGGGGGCAGTTCTACTCTGTTCTATAGGGTTGCTATGAGTCAAAATCAATTCGAGGGCGATGGGTTTTTGCCTTGGTATGCTGTAGAAGAAGATATCAAAAGGCTTAGGGAAATTGGAATGTTAGAGTGGATTTATCATGTTAGACCCACAGACCCACCCAGGGAGTGCCCAGAGGACACTTCTTTCACCACAACGCTGAGGAATAAATTTGTGAAGGGAGCCCCAGCATCCTTGAAGACCGCTGTGATTGCTCTTCCCTGTAGGTCAGATTTTACAGTGGGAACTGCCCTAACTGAATTAAGACGCCTAACTACTGTGGAGGTGATTGGATCCTGGGGTGGCAGGGACCAAGTGGAGACACTTAATTGCCAAAGACAAGGTGGGCATGGTTACCTTAATGGACAGCAGAGTCAAAGCAGTAATCAGAATAGTCTGACTAGCATGGATTTATGGTGTTGGCTACTTAGTCAAGGTGTCTCTAGGAGTAAAATAAATGGAAAATTTACTAAATATTTACTTGATCTGTAAAAGTGGCATAATTCTAGGTCAAGTAAACAGCAATCTAACTTCAACTGCCAAAATAGAGAATCAATTCCCAGACTTGTACCAGTTTACAGACCCACAACCCCTTGTATGAAGGGGAGGCCGGGTGCCCTTAAGGAAGGAACCCACTACACTGCTAAAAATTTATATGGTTTATCTTTCTCTCAGCCTTCCCCAAAGAGATCTACAGCTTTTTATGAGTGACTGTTCATTGGGAAACAGAAATAAATCAGAATTTTCAAGGATTACTGGACACTGGCTCTGAACTGACACTAATTACTGGAGACGCAAAACATCACTGTGGCCCACCAGTCAGAGTTGGGACGTATGGAGGTCTGGTTATTAATGAAGTCTTAGCACAGGTCCATCTCACAGTAGGTCCCTGAACCCATCCTGTAGTGATTTCCTTAGTTCCAGAATGCATAATTAGAATAGACATACGCAGCAACTGGCAGAACCCCCACATTTGATCCCTGACAGGTGGAGTAAGAGCTATTATGGAGGCTGAGTAAGGTTGTAGGAATGTCGGCGCCGCTCTTTACTGCTGGACTCCACAAAGGACCTGGCTAGAATCATCTCCAGGCACTGTTTCAAATGCAGCCTTTCTCAGTCGGCTGGCCTGGGAGCTGCTGTGGCAGAGTGTGCTTACAGGACTGTGAATATGTCCTGTCCTGCACTCACATGAGGCTGTAGTCCTCATGCCTCATATTTGCAAGGTCAATAAAACTCAGCAAAAAACAAAAATGATAGCAGGAAGGAGCTGCTATCTGAGCTCAGACTTTGAGCACAAGGCTGCTTCAGTTTTAAGAGGTTCAAAGGCTGATGGGGCAAAGGATTGACGACTGTCAAGTCATAAACTTGAGTTCGTTCATCAGACCTGGTGGTGCTAGAAAGAGAGGATTCCCATGAAGCTTGAAACAGATGCAATTTTAGAATGAACAACAACAAAAATGAAATAAAATAAAGTTTACAGCCAAGAAAGCCCTATGTAGAAGTCTTCTCTGTGTCACATGGGGTTGCCATGAGTTGGAAGCAACTCCATGGCAACAGATTTGGTTTGATTTTGGTTCTTTATACAACTGGTGAGAAATGTATGGATTTCTTATGACTACAAACATAAGTAAGAAATAAATTCATGGTTTTGTAGCTCTGTTCCCTGAACTTGGGAGCCATGATGCAAGCAAGTACCAATTAATTTCAGTAATATCTATGTCTAGGGGGGGTCTGGTCATTTCTCTACATCAGAAAGCCTGGAGGAAGATGAAGGGGAGTCCAGGGAGCCTACAGCCTGTCTAAATGAGGATGAGACTTAGAGCAGCTGGGAGAAAATTTGGTCTTGGATTGAAGGCCAGGACAGCCTTCACTTGTTTTAGGTGTTTAATCTCTCCTCTGAGCAGCTTCCATTGGCCTACGTTGCTTTCAGAAGTGGCATAATCCAGAGTATCTCCAGATCTCGTTTGGACCTCTGTTGAAGAAGTTATTACTTGGCAGTTCAATCACTCAACAAATATCTAAGTGCTTACTGGGAATAATGCAGTGAGCAAAACAGACCCAGTGTCTTAAGAGTCCAATGGGGAGATGGATATTAAAATAACAATCAAAATTAGGTAAATAATGACAAAGATGATCTATATGTCCTTCCCACTAGACTGCGTGCTTTTAAAGGCAAGGACTTCCACTTCTTATTCATCTCTTTATCCCAGCCCCTGGGATATAGTAGTAGATGCTAGCAAGTGAAAATCAAGAGGTCCTTCATTGTGTGGTTGACTGTTTCACCTGTTTGGGCCAAAGGGATTTAGGAAGAGAAAGTACGTGGAGAAGCTCATGAGCTCGCAGGGAACAGCCTCTTCAAGGGCTTACAAAATAGTTGGGTGGCAGGTATATAAGCTCCCTCTTCTGACAAGAGGTACGGGTGCCCGCTGAGGGATCAGGTGGCACACCTGAGCTGCCTGTTGCACGAGCTGCTGAATAGAGTTCTGCCCTAGTCTGCCCGTGAGAGATTCAGACAGCCTGGCCAAGCTGTGAGGGGTTCTAGGCACCCTCTCTGCAGCTCTGCTGTTACCACACTATTAACAGCCATAGAGTACAGCAAAGAGCCTACCAACTGAATTGTGGTGACCTGATGTTCCCGATAGGAGTCCGTGGTTGGTGCAAAAGGTTAACGCACTCAGCTGCTAACCAAAACCTTGGTGGTTTCAGTCCACCCAGAGGCACCTTGGAGGAAAGCCCTGGCAATCTACTTCTGAAAAATCATCCATTGAAAACCCTATGGAGCACAATTCTACTCTGACACACATGCAGTTGCCCTGAGTTGAAATTGATTTGATGGCTGTCTTAGGCTGGGTTCTCTAGAGAAGCAAAACCAGTAAAGTATATAAATATATATAGAGAGAGAGAGATTATATCAAGGAAACAACTCATGCAATTGTAGAAGCTAGAACATCCCAAGTCTGTGGATCAGGGTAGAGGCCTCTCCCAAGTCACACAGCCCCAGAAGCTGGCAAGATTGGCAGGTCGGAGAGCAAGGCTCCCGCTCACAGGCTGTGCAGATCAACGAATCCCAGGTTCGACAGATAAGCTGACAGCTCAAGTCCCAAGAACAGGAGATGAGATGACAGGAAACAGCCACAGGATCCAGAGAGAGCAAAAAGCCAGAACGTCTGCTTATATACAGATGCGGGCCACACCCCCAAGGAGACACCCTCTCATCTGATTGGCTACTCACAGTATATTCAATCATTGGAGTGATTACATTAAAACACTGAGAATCATGGCCCAGGCACGGTGACACACAATCTTAACCATCACAGTCCACCCCTTGTAAACCTGGCACATGTACACATCTCCTTAAACCATACATAATCTCTGAATAAAGACAATTAGAAAGTCATATTTGCGCCTAACATGATATAACTAACACATGTACAATCGAAAACGCACTAGCCCTGTTTACAGGTTATATTTTATAAGTGAAGGAAACAAAAATATTTGATGCACACATACAAAGTACAAATACTCATAACAATTACAGTCCCCGTTTCTGCAACTGGTTACGTGGCCGTAACTGGTATTTAGAACTACCTTCTTCCACCACCCATTCTGTATTCCCTTTGCCCTCAGCAAGCACCTTGGCTGGTCGTGGTTCTTTGCCTGGTGGGGTGACCGAAATCTTCATTCCTGAAGGGTCTGTGTCATTAGTAGTCATGTCAGAATTAGGTTGCTGTAGTTTTCCATTGACTTTAATCACAGGGCATGGTAGTACCAAGAGACGCTTCACAGAATCTCCTGCATTCCAGACATACTTTTCTTTACCTCCATTATGTAATATCAGTCTGATTTCCTCTTGGTAATCAGAATCAATCAC
>NW_004444139.1:2297679-2303905 GCF_000243295.1 Trichechus manatus latirostris | reverse complement strand
TGGGGATGTGGTGGGAATCACCACCCCTGCATCCTTCAAGTCCTTGATGGTGGCGGTAATCTCTGCAATCCCTCCAGGAATGCAGTATTGCTTTTGGTTTACTATTTTCCTAGGTAGGAGCAGTTCTAATGGCTTCCACTTGGCTTTTCCTACCATAATAGCCCTTACTCTATTTGTCAGGGATCCAATGTGAGGGTTCTGCCAATTGCTGAGTATATCTATTCCAATTATGCATTCTGGAACTGGGGAAATCACTACAGAATGGGTTCAGGGACCCACTGGACCTACTGTGAGATGGACATGAGCCAAGACTCCATTAATAACCTGACCTCCATATGCCCCCACTCTGACTGGTGGGGTACAGTGACATTTTGGGTCTCCTGGAATTAGTGTCAGCTCAGAGCCAGTACCCAGTAATCCCCAAAAAGTCTGATTATTTTCTTTTCCCCAATGAACAGTCACTCTCGTAAAAGGCCGTAGATCCCTTTTGGGAAGGCTGGGAGAAAGATTAACAGTAAAAATTTTTGTCAGTGTATTGGAGTCCTTCCTCAAGGGGACCCAGCATCCCCTTCATTCAAGGGGTTGTGGGTCTTTAAACTCGCTCAAATCTGGGAATTGATTGAGGGACCGTGACTCTCTGTTCTGGTGATTCAAGTTAGACTGCTGTTCACCTGACCTAGAATTCATCCATTTGTATAGCTCAAGTAAATATTTAGTAAATTTCCTATCTATTTCACTCCTAGGGACACCATGACTAAGTAGCCAATGCCATAAGTCCATACGAGTCAGACTATTCTGATTACTGCTTTGACTCCTCTGTCCATTACTGTAACCACGCCCACCTTGTCTTTGTCGATTGAGTGCAGCCACTTGGCCCCTACTACTACGGGGTCCAATCAGCCCCATTGTAGCTAGGTGTCTTAATTTAGTTAGGGAAGTTCCCACTGTCAAATCTGACTTACATAAAATAGCAATCACAGCAGTCTTCAAGGATACTGGAGCTCCCTTCACAAATTTGTTCCTCACAGTTGTGGTAAAAGGTATGTCCTCTGGACACTCCATGTGTGGGTCTGTGGGTCTAACTTGATAAATCCACTCTAGCATGCCAGTTTCCCTTAGCCTTTGGATACCTTCTTCTACAGTATACCAAGGCAGGTCTGGTACTTCAACTTGATTTAGTGTCAGCCACCTCACAATCCATGCTTCAGCAACCCAACCAAATAAACTATTAGATCCTTTCCTAACTTCTCGAGCTGAAACATTGAAGGAACAGTCTGTGCTCAGTGGACCCATATCAATAAACTCAGACTGATCCATCTTTATGTTCCTTGCACCATTATCCCACACCCTTAATAGCCATTCCCACACATAGTCCCCAGGTTTCTGTTTGTACCTATTAGAAAACTCAAGTAGTTCTTTTGGAGTGTAGCATACCTCCTCCTGGGTCACACTTTGTACTTCACCTTTTGGGGCTAGCTGGGACTTAAGCCTAGTTATAGGTCTAGAATCCAGAATTGGTAGTGTGGAATTGTTTTGAGAACATTCAGCATTATCTTGTAAAGCATCTGCCTCAGGCGATGCTCCAGGCAATGATTCAGGCAAGTGCTCTTTAGAGGCAGCTGGGGTAGGGCTAATCTCCTCAGACGGGAGTGGAGGGGCTAATGGTTTTTCTGGGCAGGGTGCTTTAGCAGACAAACATGAAGTAATCTCTTCAGATGGGACTGGTTCTGCTGGCAGGAGTGATTCAATGGACTTTACAGGCTCAGTGTCCCCAGCTTTCTGATTATCTGCCCATATGTCCCCATCCCAAGACTCAGGATCCTATCTCTTCCCAATATATGCCCTTACTTTAACTTTAGACACCTCTCAAGGTTTGCAATTGAGCTGGCATTGTAATTCAGCCACTCTTACAATAAGACTCTGGGTTTGATTTTCATCAATTTCAGCTCTGTTACTACAAGAAATGAGGCTTTCTTTCAAAGCACAAGCGGAAGCCTTGAGATCATGTATGCAGCATTTGAGCCTTGACTCTGAAGCCCTGAGCGCACCTCTTTCCTTCATCAGTTTGTCTAGTGAAAGTAGGACAAACCAACCAGCTTCCTTATACTTCTCATTCTGACAAAGCTGTAGAAAGATATCACACACGTGTTCACCCTGAGCTTCACCTTTCACCAATACCTGATCTACCGGTGGTGATATTTTGTGTATTTGTATCATCACCTCGCTCTGTGGACTAGCTGTGACCTCTTTACTGCTGGAAGCAGAGTCATCAATGTCTTTATGACTAACCAGACTTGAGAACCAATTTAGAAAACTCATCCTTACAATTTTGTTTCTCTAGAGCCACTCCCGGTACCAAATGTCTTAGGCTGGGTTCTCTAGAGAAGCAAAACCAGTGAAGTGTATAAATATATATAGAGAGAGAAAGATTATATCAAGGAAACAACTCATGCAATTGTAGAGGCTAGAATGTCCAAGTCTGTGGATCAGGGTAAAGGCCTCTCCCAAGTCACACAGCCCCAGAAGCTGGCAAGCCCAAGATTGGAAGGTCGGAGAGCAAGGCTCCCACTCACAGGCTGTGCAGATCAACGAATCCCAGGTTCGACAGATAAGCTGACAGCTCAAGTCCCAAGACCGGGAGATGAGACGACAGGAAGCAGCCGCAGGATCCAGAGAGAGCAAAAAGCCAGAACGTCTGCTTATGTACAGATATGGGCCACACCCCCAAGGAGACTCCCTTTCATCTGATTGGCTACTCACAGCCTATTCAATCATTGGAGTGATTACATTAAAACACTGAGAATCATGGCCCAGCGAAGTTGACACACAATCTTAACCATCACAGTGGCAGTCGGTTTAACTGATAGATGTTCCAGTTACTATGATTGTGTAACAAACACCCCAACTGCAAGGACAGCTTGGGTAGACTTGAAAGACTGGGATCTGGAATCATCTGGAGGCTTCTTCCCTGGGTTGGGATGACTGAAGGCTGGCTCAGCTGGGATTATCTGGAGCACCAAACCATGCCTCTCCATGTAGCTTGACCTCCTCACAGCATGGCTGCCTCAGAATGGCTGGACTTTTACAAGGCAGCTCGGGGGTTCAAGGGGAGTGTTCCCAGGGAACAAGGTGGAAGTCACGTAGGGACACTTCCATTATACTCTATTGGGAAAACAGTCATACACCTGCCCAGATCCAAGGGGAAGGTCCTAGACCCCACCTCTAAATGGGAGAAGCTGCAAAAAATTTTCAGCTATGTTTTAAAGCCACCTCTACCACGCAATTTTGCTTTTTCATCCCATGCAAACATTTTTAAAAGAAAAATTTTATTGCGGTATAATTCACATGCCATAAAATTTAGTAATTTTAAGTGTACAATTCAATAATTTTTAGTAAATTTACCAAGTTGTACAACTATCATCATAATCCAGTTTTAGAACTCTTTCATTTCTCCCAATAAGATCCAGTTAATCTTATCCTCAGCCCCAGGAAACCACTAATCTACTTTCTGTCTCTATAGATTTGCCTTTCCTACCCTTGCAGACTTTTAAGGTAAAAGGAGTACTTTACCTCTGAATAGACCCTTCTTTGCTGTCACCCCTCTTCTTGTCATGACAAACATGATGCCCTCTTCACTCCCTTTCCTCATAGCGCCATCTAGCTTGAATCTGGTGATCCACCTGGAGAGAAATCATTGGATTCCTCACCTGTAAATTGGGGCTATCAATAGTACCTACCTAGCAGGCTTGTTAGGGGGAACTGGTAGTTCAGTGGTAGAATTCTTGCCTTCCATGGGGGAGACCAGGGTTCGATGCCAGCTAATGCACCTCGTGTACAGCCACCACCCATCTGTCAGTGGAGGCTTGTGTGTTGCTGTGCTGCTGAACAGGTTTCGGTGGAGCTTCCAGACTAAGATGGAATAGGAAGAAAGGCCTGGTGATCTGCTTCTGAAAATCAGCCAATGAAAACTGTATGGATCCCAACGGACTGATTCAACTGATAATGGGGATGGTGCAGGACCAGGCAGTGTTTCGTTCCATTTTGCATGGAGTTGCCATGAGTCAGTGGTAACTCGATGGCAGCTAACAACAAAAAAGGGTTGTTAGGATGGTTACGTGAATTAATGAAGGTAAAGCACTTTGAGCAGGGCCTTGCACACAGTAGGTGCTCAATAAAGGAGAACCATTAATGTGCATTAGCTATTTACATACATCTTCATGAGAACACTGTGGAATGGGTCTTAGAGTCCTCATTTTACAGAGGAGGAAGGAGGAGCCCAGAAGTTTCACGGCTTGTAAATGTTAAAGCAGAATTGGAACCCAGCTCTTAACTCAAAAGCACCCCGGGCTGCCTCTTATTGCCATATATGATTTGGAAATGAAAATACTCATTGCCTGGGACACTCAGAATCTTCAAATGTTTTAAGATACGTTCCTGAGAGGAGGGGCCAAGACGGTTGGGTAGTCAGACACTTCTGGTGGACCCTCTTACAACAAAGACCCGAAAAAACAAGTGAATCAATTATATATGACAATCTAGGAGCCCTGAACATCTAAGGCAAAGTTGAGGAACTGGACTGAGTGGCAGGGGGAGAGAGAGAAAGTTCAGAAGCAGCGAGGAGTTGCCAGACCTGATTCGGTGAGAGCCTGAGCCCTTCAGGTTTAATCAGCTCAGGGGTGAGCAGTGAGGCAGGCAAGCAGCCTTGCTTGGGAGGTGTATTCCACACTGGGAGAGACCAAGCTGCAGAGAGTCTACTCGGCCACCCAGAATGAGTGACAAGCAGCCCTAGATCAGCGAAAGATAAGTACTTGCGTATGGCCTACCACGCGGATCAAAAACACCCCTCTTAGAAAAAACCACTCTCCCATTTACTTCCCCACTCCCTGCTCTGAACTAGGTCCCAGACTGGCTTCAGCAATCGTTGAGTCCACTGGACCAGAAGTAGGATCCGTCACACACCCTGAGCCATTCTCCCTGCCTTGGAGAGTGAACAAATTAACAAACAGGCGAAAAAATAAACTGCTGGCTCCCCTAAGCCAGGAAACCAGGGTAAACACAGCTCCTTTGCCTAGGCACAGGCATAAGGGATCCATGGACTTTGAGTGCCTTTTCCCCTGCAAAGACTTGTGTCAACCCATTTCAACACCATAGGCCCTCATTACTGAAGTACAACAGGGCATATACCTGAAGTCTAACTTGAACTGTTTAAGCTGTGAAAAGGCAGGTTCATGACATTTGACACTGCTCTGCCCATTAAGCAGGGTCTTCACCTACCCACATCAGGGGCCTCAGGACTGGTGGCTCCACCCATGCAACCTAACCACCTGTGACAGGGGCCCAAGAATAAGAGGTGCCCCCAGGTCCTTACAGCCAACAGCACTGGGTGCTCATAGTGCAGCTGCAAAACCCACCCACCTACGCACTCTAGGGAACAGGGACATGCCTTTCTCCTGGACACTCGGGGATGGCCGTCAGCCCCCTGCCTTGCTCAGTGTGTGTCTCCTTGCTACAGCCAGATGCCTGTGCCTACATCAATCACCCATGTCTGTCTATGACTGTAGGTGAGAGCCTGCACCACACACTTGGTGGCTATCTAGCTGGGCACCTGAGCTGAATCCATACAGCAGAGGTAGGCAGACTCCTGAGCTCACATACCTAGTAACACATCTAACCAGCTGGTGACAGGACATTAGAGCTTCAAAGTTACCAATAATCAAACTAGCTCATATAAGCAGCCTATTTGGGTATATCAAAACAAAACAAGAAGCTGGACACAGTAAGCAAACATAAAACAAATAAATATAATAACTTATTGATGGCTCGGAGACAACAGTCAATATCAAATCACATAAAGAGGCAATCCATGATGGCTTCAGCAAGCTCCCAAAATAAAGAATCTAGACGTTTTCCAGAGGAGGAAAAATTCTTAGAATTACCAGAGGCAGAATACAAAAGATTAATATAGGGAACTCTTCAAGAGATTAGGCAGGAAATTATGCAAAATGCAGAAGATGCAGTAGAGCAAATTAAAAAGATTAGAGAAGAGCATACTGACAAATTTAACAGGCTGCAAGAATCCATAAAGAGACAGCAATCAGAAATCCAGAAGATTAACAATAAAATTTCAGAATTAGACAACTCAATAGAAAGTAATAGGAGCAGAATTCAGACAATGGAAGTAAGAATTAGTGAGACTGAAGATAAAGCACTTGACACTAACTTATTT
>NW_004444139.1:2296242-2297579 GCF_000243295.1 Trichechus manatus latirostris | reverse complement strand
AGTCTGATTTCCTCTTGGTAATCAGAATCAATCACACCAGCCAGTATGGTAACTCCCTTCTTTGCCTGTTGATCCAGAGGCATAAGGAGCCCAAAGTGGCCAGGTGGCATTCTTAACTTCCAGTTCAATGGAATCAGTGATGTGTCTCCAGGTGGGAGCATTCCTCTCTTTGGAGCTAAGACCTCTAGGCCTGCAGAGCATAAGGTCGAGGGGACAGGAAGCAAAAATCTTGCAAGAGGGTCACTAGCAGCAATAGTGAGTGGTGCCACTCCCATTTCCACCCCTTGATTCCTGGATCCGTGAATCCTGGCTATGGGAGAAACAGCACCATATATTGGATGCTGGTTTAAAGCATATACAGTCTCCTGGAGAACATTGCCCCAACCCTGCAAGGTATTGCCACCTAGCTGGTATTGTAATCTTGTCTTTAGAAGGCCATTCCATCATTCTATCAAGCCAGCTGCTTCAGGATGATGGGGAACATGGTAAGACCAGTGAATTCCATGAGCATGGGCCCACTGCCGCACTTCATTTGCTGTGAAGTGAGTTGCTTGATCTGAGGCAATGCTGTGTGGGATACCATGATGGTGGATAAGGCATTCTGTAAGTCCATGGATGGTAGTTTTGGCAGAAGCATTGCGTGCAGGAAAGGCAAACCCATATCCAGAGTAAGTGTCTATTCCAGTAAGGACAAAACGCTGCCCTTTCCATGATGGAAGTGGTCCAATGTAATCAACTTGCCACCAGGTTGCTGGCTGATCACCTCAAGGGATGGTGCCATATCGGGGACTCAGTTTTGGTCTCTGCTGCTGGCAGATTAGGCACTCAGCAGAGGCTGTGACCATGTCAGCCTTGGTGAGTGGAAATCCATGCTGCTGGGCCCATGCATAACCTCTATCCCTGCCACCATGGCCACTTTGTTCATGAGCCCATTGAGCAATGGTGGGAGTAGCTGGGGAAAGAGGATGACTGGTTTCCCCAGAACACGTCATCCTATTCACTTGATTGTTAAAATCTTCCTCTGCTGAGGTCACCCTTTGGTAAGCATTCACATGAGACATAAATATCTTCACTTCTTTAGCCCATTCAGAGAGGTCTATCCACATACCTCTTCCCCATAAATCCTTGTCTCCAATTTTCCAATCTTATTCCTTCCAAGTCCCTGACCATCGAGCCAAACCATTGGCCACAGCCCATGAATCAGTACATAATCGCACATGTGGCCATTTCTCCTTCCAAGCAAAGTGAACAACCAGGTGCACTGCTCGAAGTTCTGCCCACTGAGAGGATTTCCCTTCACCACTGTCCTTCAGGGAGGTCCCAGAAAGGGGCTGTAG
>NW_004444139.1:2293380-2295184 GCF_000243295.1 Trichechus manatus latirostris | reverse complement strand
GGAAAAGTCATCTACAAAGGAGAGTCAATAAGAATAAGCTCAGACTACTCAGCAGAAACCATGCAGGCAAGAAGGCAATGGGATGACATCTATAAAGCCTTGAAGGAAAAAAATTGCCAGCCAAGAATTATATATCCAGTAAAACTGTCTCTCAAATATGATGGTGAAATTAGGTCATTTCCAGATAAACAGAAGTTTAGAGAATTTGCAAAAACCAAAACAAAATTATAAGAAATACTAAAGGGAGTCCTGCGGTTAGAAAATCAGTAACATCAGATAACAACCTAAGACTAGAACACAGGACAGAGCAACCAGATATCAACCCAGACAGGGAAGTCACAAAAATAAATCAAAGCTAAAACACTGAAAATAGGGAAACAGATGTCAATATGTAAAAGATGACAACATTAAAACAAAAAAGTGGGACTTAAAAAATGTAGACATAGACTTGGCGTATGGAGAGGAATTCAAGGCGATATAAAGAAATAAAAGACTGGTATAAACTTAGAAAAATAGGGGTAATATTAAGGTAACCACAAAGGAAACTAACAATCCTACAAGTCAAAGTAAAAAATTAGGAAAATATAAAGACTCAGCAAACACAAAATCAACAAAAAAGAAAAGAAAACACATAAAGAAAAACCACTCAGCACAGAAAATTAAGTGGAACTAAGAAAATGAACAACACACAAAAAAAGACATGAAAATGACAGCACTAAACTCATACCTATCAATAATTACGCTGAATGTAAATGGACTAAATGCACCAATAAAGAGACAGAGAGTGGCAGATTGGATTAAAAAAACACAATCTGTCTATATGCTGCCTACAAGAGACACACCTTAGACTTAAAGACACAAACAAACTAAACCTAAAAGGATGAAAAAATATATATCAAGCAAACATCACTCAAAAAAGAGCAGGAGTGGCAATATTAATCTCTGACAAAATAGACTTTAAAGTAAAATCCACCACAAAGGATAAGGAAGGACACTATATAACGATAAATGGGTCAATACACCAGGAGGACATAACTATAATAAATATTTACGCACCCAACGACAGGGCTCCAAAATAAGTAAAACAAACTCTAACAGCACTGAAAAGAGAGATAGACGGCTCCACAATAGTAGCTGGAGACTTCAAAATACCACTTTCAGTGAAGGACAGAACATCCAGAAAGAAGCTCAACAAAGACATGGAAGAGCTAAATGCTACAATCAAACAACTTGATTTCATAGACATATATCGAACACTCCACCCCACAGCAGCCAAGTATACTTTCTTTTCAAATGCACATGGAACATTCTTCAGAATAGACCACATATTAGGCCATAAAGCAAGCCTTAACAAAATCCAAAGCATTGAAATATTACAAAGCACCTTTTCTGACTATAAAGCCATAGAAGTAGAAATCAGTAACAGAAAAAGCAAGGAAAAACATCCAACACGTGGAAACTGAACAACACTTTGCTCAAAAACTACTGTGTTATAGAAGAAATTAAGGATGGAATAAAGAACTTCATACAATCAAACAAGAATGAAAACACACCCTACCAGAACCTTTGGGACACAGCAAAAGCAGCACTCAGAGGTAAGTTTATAGCAATAAATGCACACATCCAAAAAGAAGAAAGGGCCATAATCAAAACATTAACCCTACAACCAGAACAAGTAGAAAGACAGCAGCAAAAGAAGCCCTCCGGTGCCAGAAGAAAGGAAATAATAAGAATTAGAGCAGAATTAAATGAAATAGAGAATAGAAAAACAATTGAAAGAGTTAACAAGACCAAAAGCTGATTC
>NW_004444139.1:2240444-2282994 GCF_000243295.1 Trichechus manatus latirostris | reverse complement strand
AGATGGCCCCTGGATTCTCTATCAGCCCAGAACTAAAACAATTTCCGAGGCCAACTCTTCAGACAGGGATTGGACTGGACTGTGGACCTAAAGTGATACTCATGAGGAACGTGCCTCTTAGCTCAAGTATATACAAGAGACCAAAGGGGCAGCTTCTGTCCGGAGGTGAGACGGGAAGGCAGAGAGGGTTAGGAGCTGGTGGAACGGACACGGGGAATCAGAGGTGGAAAGGAGGAGTGTGCTGTCACAGTATGGGGTGAGCAATTAGGGTCACATAACAATGGATGTATACATTTTTGTATGGGAGACTAACTTGAAATGTAATCTTCATTTAAACTACAACAATAAAAATAAAGAATCCTTCAATATCGCAACTCGAGGTTTGAATTTTTTCTTCAGTTCTTTCAGCTTGAGAAATGCTGAATGTGTTCTTCCTTTTTGGTTTTTCTATCTCCAGGTCTTTGCACAGGTCATTATAATACTTTACTTCATCTTCTTGAGCTGCCCTTTGAAATCTTCTGTTCAGTTCATTTACTTCATCATTTCTTCCTTTTGCTTTAGCTACTGGACGTTCAAAAGCAAGTTTCAGAGTCTCTTCCGACATTCACGTTGGTCTTTTCTTTCTATCCTGTCTTTTTAATGCCCTTTTGCTTTCTTCATGTGTGATGTCCTTGCACAACTCGTCTGGTCTTCGGTCATTAGTGTTCAACGTGTTGAATCTAGTCTAGAGATGGTCTCAAAATTCCGGTGGGATATACTCAAGGTTGTACTTTGGCTCTAGTGGACTTGTTCTAATTTTCTTCAGTTTCAGCTTGAACTTGCATATGAGCATTTGATGGTCTGTTCTGCAGTCGGCCCCTGGCCTTGTTCTGACTGATGATGTGGAGCTTTTCCATCATCTCTTTCCACAGATGTAGTCAATTTTATTCCTATGTATTCCATCTGATGAGGTCCACGTGTATAGTCACCGTTTATGTTGTTGAAAAAAGGTATTTGCAACGAAGAAGTCATTGGTCTTGCAAAATTCTATCATGCGATCTTCGGCATTGTTTCTGTTACCAAGGCCATATGTTCCAACTACCGATCCTTCTTCTTTATTTCCAACTTCTGCATTCCAATCACCAGTAATTATCAATGCATCCTGACTGCATGTTTGATCAATTTCAGACTGCAGAAGTTGGTAAAAATCTTCAATTTCTTCATCTTTGGCCCTAGTGGTTAGTGTGTAAATTTGAATAATAGTTGTATTAACTGGTTTTCCTTGTAGTAGCACGGATCTTACCCTATCACTGACAGCGTTGTACTTTAGGATAGATCTTGAAATGTTCTTTTTGATGATAAATGCAAAGCCATTCCTCTTCAAGTTGTCATTCCTGGCATAGTAGACCATATGATTCTCCAATTCAAAATGGCCACTACTAGTCCATTTCAGCTCACTAATGCCTAGGATATCGATGTTTATGCATTCCATTCCATTTTTGATGATTTCCAATTTTCCTAGATTCATTCTCCATACATTCCACGTTCCAAATATTAATGGATGTTTGCAGCTGTTTTTTTCTCATTTTGAGTCATGCCACATCAGCAAATGAAGGTCCTGAAAGCTTGACTCTATACATGTCATTATGGTTGACTCTACTTTGAGGAGGCAGCTTTTCCCTAGTTGTATTTTGAGCGCCTTCCAACCTCAGGGGCTCATCTTCCAGCACTGTATCAGACGATGTTCTTCTGCTATTCATAAGGTTTTCACTGACTGATTCTTTCGGAAGTAGACCATCGGGTCCTTCTTCCTAGTCCTACCTAGTCTGTCTTAGTCTGGTGGACGTTCAACCATTTCAGGAGGTAGCATATGATCAGGAATTGATGGTACTGAAGGAAGAAGTTCAAGCTGTACTGAAGGCACTGGCGAAAAACAAGGCTCCAAGAATTGACGGAATACCAATTGAGATGTTTCTACAAATGGATGCAGTACTGGAAGTGCTCACTTGTCTATGCCAAGAAATTTGGAAGACACATACCTGGCCAACCGACTGGAAGAGATCCATATTTATGCCTATTTCCAAGAAAGGTGATCCAACTGAATACAGAAATTATCGCACAATTTCATTAATATCACAGGCAAGTGAAATTTTACTGAAGATCATTCAAAAGTGGCTGCAGTATATCAACAGGGAACTGCCAGAAATTCAAGCCAAATTCTGAAGAGAATGTGGAATCAGGGATATCATTGCTGATGTCAAATGGATCTTGGCTGAAAGCAGAGAATACCAGAGAGATGTTTACCTGTGTTTCATTGACTATGCAAAGCCATTTGACTAATTTGTTATGTGGATCATAACAAATTATGGATAACATTGTGAAGAATGGGAACTCCAGAACACTTAATTGTGTTCATGAGGAACTAGTACATAAATCAAGAGGCAGTCATTCAAACAGAACAAGGGAGTACTGCATGGTTTAAAGTCAGGAAAGGTGTGCATCAGGGTTGTATCCTTTCACCATACTTATTCATTGTGTGCGCTGAGCAAATAATCTGAGAAGCTGGACTATATGAAGAAGAACGCAGCATCAGGATTGGAAGAAGACTCATTAACAACCTGCATTATGCAAATGACACAACCTTGCTTGCTGAAAGTGAAGAGGACTTGAAGCACTTACTAATGAAGATCAAAGGCCACAGCCTTCAGTATGGATTGATTACACCTCAACATAAAGAAAACAAAAATCCTCACAACTGGACCAATAAGCGACCTCATGATAAACAGAGAAAAGACTGAAGTTGTCCAGGATTTCAGTTTACTTAGATCAACAATTAACGTCCACGGAAGCAGCAGTCAAGAAAACAGAAGATGAATTTAATTGGGCAAATCTCCTGCAAAAGACCTCTTTAAAGTGTTGAAAAGCTCAGATGTCACCTTGAAGACTAAGGTGAGCTTGACCCAAGTCATGGTATCTTCAATCACCTCATATGCATGTGGAAGCTGCACCATGAATAAGGAAGACCGAAGAAGAATTGATGCCTTTGAATTGTGGTGTTGGGCAAAGAATAGTGAATACACCACGGATTGCCAAAAGAACTAATAAATCTGTCTTGGAAGAAGTACAATCAGAATGCTTATTAGAAGCAAGGATGGCGAGACTTCGTTGCACATACTTTGGACATGTTATCAGGAGGGATCAGTCCCTGGAGAAGGACATCATGCTTGGTAAAGTAGAGGGTCAGCGAAAAAGAGGAAGATCTTCAACGAGATGGAGTGACACAGTGGCTGCAATAATGGGCTCAAGCATAACAAGGATTGTAAAGATGGCGCAGGACCCAGTAGTGTTTCGTTCTGTTGTACATAGGATGGCTATGACTCAGAACTGACTCAACGGCATCTAACAACAACACAACAACAGTATGGATGGAGCTTGAAGACATTATGCTGAGTGAAATAAGTCAATCACCAAAAGACAAATACTGTATGACCTCACTTATACAAAAATGCAAGAAAAGGCAAATGTACAGAGCCCACAGTTTCTTAGTGGTTACCAGGGCAGAGTGGGAGGAGGGAAGGGGGTAATTGCTGATGAAGTACAGAGTTTCAGTTTACAGTGATGGAAAAATCTCATTGATTAAGGGTAGGGTTGCACAGCCAATTTTTGTTAAGTGTTGTCAATTTGTCGTACACCTGTAAAAAGTTGAATTGGCAAAAGTTGTGTGATAGATATATTTACAACAATGACTGAAAAAGAGCAGCTGCAGAGACTGCTTATGTACAACCAAAAAACTCATAAGATTTGGTTCCTTGGTTTGGAGGTTTAGGGTCATGGTTTCGTGGGACATCGCAGTTAATAGGCCTAATAATGTGTTTAGTGCTTCTGTTCTACCTCCTACTTCGCTGCATATTCCCTAGGGTCTTAAAAGTTTGCAAGCAGTATTCAAGGCACAACAACTGGTCCTTATTCACTTGGAACAACAGAGGAAGAAGAAGAGTCAGGAATAGGAGGAGGTAGTGGAATGTGTGGCTAATTGCCTCCATGAAAAACTGCCCCCTTTGCCATGAGATCAGAAGAACAGGGTGGTGCCCAGCTACCATTACTGAACAGTTTGATCAAAGATTCCACAGAAAAATCCTGATCAAAAGGAGAGGACAGAATTTCAAATTCTCATGGACTCCAGAATTTCTGGATCTATGGAGGGTAGAGGAACACCTGAAACTATTGCCCAGAGATAATCTTTAAACCTTAAACCAAAACTATCCCCTAAAGTCTTCTTAAGACCAAACAATAAATTAGCTTAATCAGTAAAAAATGTCTGCCTTGAGCATTATGCTCTTTTAAGAACTATTTATATGGTATCAAAGTGACAACAACAACTGGAAAGATTATATAGGAACATTAGGAGGCAGTGAGTTTATGTTAATGGGGGAACAACAACTCAGAAAAAGAGGGTGAGAATGGTTGCACAACTAGACGAATGTAATCAATATCACTGCATTGTACATGTAGACACTGTTGAATTGGTCTATGTTTTGCTGTGTATATTCTCAACAACATAAATAAAATTTTAAAATTTAAAGAAATTAATAGATTTCTTGTTCTTTTTCATCTTCCATATCCAATCCATAATCTGAGTCCTGTCTACCTTACTCTCTAAATTGTTCTCAAATCCCTCGCCTTCATTCCTGCCATCATGGTTTTGGCCCAGGCCCTCACTGGTCATTACGTGGGTTACTTTAGCTGCCTTCTAAAGGGTCTTCCACCTCCAGCCTCACCCTCTTCCACTCCCAAGAAATCCAATTAGCCATCCTCTGATTAAAATTATTTACTGGCTTTGTAGTAGACAACTGTTAAGGCTTCCATTCAGCCCACACACCATCTGCTCAGAAATAGCTGGGACCCTCTTCCTTGGTGTATCCTGAACCCTGAGCTCTGCAGCTGCTGGAAGTCTTGCTCAGCTTCTCAACCCCTGGGTCACAAACCAGCAAAGGGCTGATGGTCAACCCTCCAGTCCTGGCTGTCTTGGTAGCCCTGTACTCCAATTTTGTCTCCCTAAGCCTACAATGGACTGCCAAAAGAACGAACAAGTCTGTCTTGGAAGAAGTACAACCAGAATGCTCCTTAGAAGCAGGGATGGAGAGACGTCATCTCACATACTTTGGACATGTTATCAGGAGGGATCAGTCCCTGGAGAAGGACATCATGCTTGGTAAAGTAGAGGGTCAGGGTAAAAGAAGAAGACCCTCAATGAGAGGGATTGACATAGTGGCTGCAACAATGAGCTCAAGCATAACAACGATTTTGAGGATGGCAACTGTGTTTCGTTCTGTTGTACATAGGGTCGCTATGAGTCAGAACCAACTTGATGGCACCTAACAACAACAAGCCTACAAACCACCACCCATCTGTCAGGTTGTCTTCCTGTGGTGGCCTGCATGTTTCTGTGATGTTGGAAGCTACGCCACCAGTATTTCAAATACCATCAGGGTCACCCATGGGTTCAGCAGAGCTTCCAGACTAAGGCAGATTAGGAAGAAAAACCTGGCAATCTACTTCCAGAAATTAGCCAATGAAATCTCTATGGATCACAACAGAATATCGATCAATGTAATGCTGGAAGATAAGCCCCCCTAGTTTGGAAGCCACTCAAAACACACGTGGCCAAAACAATGAACTCAAATATACCATCTACCATGAAGATGATGCAGGGCACAACGGCGTTTCGTTCGGTTGTACATGGGGTCGCCGTGAGTCGGAGCTGACTCAAAGACGGCTAACAAGTCCACAAAACTGCTGAAAGCTCTGCTCACTTTCTTGGCCTCAAAGCCTCTGCTTTCTGCTTGGTTTCTCATCATATGCTAGCACTGAACAGATATTGGCAAACGAATGAATGAATAATCAATACTAGAGAAATTAAAATAAATAAGACAGTCCTGGTCCTTGAGAGGCCCTGAGTCGATGTCTACTGACTCTCACTGTACACAGAATTTACAAGCTTGTTGATACGGTCTTAAGGCTCACAGTATCAGAAGCAGCAATTAGAAAGAGGGTGGGGAGGGAAGAGGAGGACTTGCAGGGGATGGGCCAGCAGACACACCGTTGTTGTTAGCTGCTGTCTCGAACTAGCTCCAAATCGTGACGTACCCATGAACAACAGACGAAATATTGCCTAGTCCTGCACCATCTTCACAATTGTTGGTATGCTCAAGTCCACTGTTGCAGCCACTATGTATTTTGAGTGCCTTCCAACCTAGGGGCCCATCTTCCAGCACTATCAGACAGCGTTCTGTTGTGATTCATATGGTTTTCATTAGCTAATTTTTGAAAGTAGATCACCAGGCCTTTCTTCCTAGTCTGTCTTTGTCTGGAAGCTCTGCTGAAACCTGTCCACCATGGGTGATGATGCTGGTATTTGAAATACCAGGATGTCTTCCGCCCTCATAGCAACACACCAGCCACCACGGTATGACAACTGACAGGCAGGTGATGGGCTGACACCCTAGAGGCTAGAAAACTAATCAGAACAAGAATCAAGAAACACCAAAAGTATAGAAATCAGACAATCTTAGATTTTCAAGGATGCACAGTGGTGCAGAATCAGATGGTATGGGAATAAAACCATAGACAACCCTATGCAGTAGTCACTCTTTCAACAAATACTCATTAACTGCCTGCTATGCGTCAGCCATTGTGCTAGGCCCTGGGACCCGGCTGTGATGAGGGCAGAGCAGTGAGCTCCTGGAGTTCACAGTCCTCAGAATTTCCCCATGTCTTAGTTCTCTGGTGCTGCTATAACAGAAATACCACAAGTGGGTGGCTTTAACAAACAGAAATTTACTTTCTCACAGTTTAGGACGCTAGAAGTCCAAATTCAGAGCTCCAGTTCTAGCGGAAGGCTTTCTCTCTATGTCGGCTCTGGAGGAAGGTCCTTGTCTCTTCAACTTCTGCTTCCTGGTTCCTTGGAGATCTCTGTGTGTCTTGGCATCTATCTTAACCCATGTCTGCTTCTAATTGGTGCTTAATCTCTTTTATATCTCAAAGGAGACTGACTCAAGACACAGCCTACGCTAATGCTGCCTCATTAACATAACAAAGACAACCCATTCCAAATGGGATTATAACCACAGGCATAGAGGTTAGGATTTACAACACATATTTCGGGGGGACACAATTCAATCCATAACACCCTATTAACCACACATCCCACAAACGTGGGTGTCCAAGGTGATGTGTCTAGGTCCTCAAGAAAGGGCCATGCTGTGCCCAGTGTATCCTGAGCAGAAAGACAGGCGTTTGTATCACCCACTTCAGAAACATTTTCTCATGACAATATTTTTAATTTTTAATTTCTTTTTCAACTTGGGCTACTAAAAGTGGTGAGTCCTCTCCTGCCCGGAAAGGCTGCACTCAGGAGTCATTCATTCTGCCAGACTGGGCCCTGAGCGTTCCCCATGGTTTGACCCAATGGTGCACCACTCAAGGTTGTCACACTGGCTCTCTGGAAAGAGAAAAGCCCTGATGTTTGTGTTTGCCAATTTCCGTGGTGTAAATACTCCCATTTACACCAAGCTACCAATTTGACATCTCTGAGCACTAAACTGAGAAGAGATGCCCAGGAGCATACAATTATGCAGTATTTCCACCATACAGTTATCATAAATGTACCTAACCTTCAAAGCTTAGATAATAGTAAAATAACTACAAAATGGAGATTTTTAACTATTACTATCTTTTTAAAATATCATTTATGTAATTGAAATTTACATAATGTAATTTTGCATAATGGCTAGGTTTAACAACTGGTTTACAAAATTCCTGAAATTTTAACCATCAGCACTCTCAAGCTGATAAGAGCCCGTTCCAGCATGTCACTGGTCCTACTTTGTTTGAACTAAGTTATCCAAATTCAGCACCTCTGCCTCCCAATTTGAACAGGCCTGAGGAGCAGTAAGAGCCTGGGCCACTTACCCCCTGAGCCACCTTGGGCCAGTTCCCTAATCTCTCCTCAGGTCCCTCGTCCGTCACACACCAGTCCAAGACCCCTCATTCAAGGCTGTCGTGAAGAGTGGGTTAGGCTCTTGGGTGCCAATAAGGAGCAGCTGTAGTAAGAAAACCAGTTGCTGTCGAATGGATTCTGACTTATGGCAACCTCATGTGTGAGTCCCTGGGTGGTGCAAACAGTTAATGCCTTCAGCTGCTGTCTTAGTCATCTAGTGCTGCTCTAACAGAAATACCACAAGTGAATGGCTTTAACAAAGAGAAGTTTATTTCCTCACAGTAAAGTAGGCTAAAAGTCCAAATTCAGGGTGTCAGCTCCAGGGGAAGGCTTTCTCTCTCTGTCGGCCTTCTCATCAGTGTTCCCCTGGACTAGGAGCTTCTCCGCACAGGGACCCTGGGTCCAAAGGATGCGCTCTGCTCCCAGCACTGTGTTCTTGGTCGTATGAGGCCCCCCACTCTCTGCTTGCTTCCTTTTCCTTGTATCTCTTGTAAGATAAAAGGTGGTGCAGGCCACACCCCAGAAAAGCTCCCCTTACATTGGATCAGGGATGTGACCTGGGTAAGTATGGCATGAAAATCCCACCCTAATCCTCTTTAACATAAAATTACAATCACAAAATGGAGGGCAACCACACAATACTGGGAATCATGGCCTAGCCAAATTGATACACACATTTTTGGGGGGACATAATTCAATCCATGACAGCTGCTAACCAAAAGGTTGGAGGTTTGAGTACACCCAGAGGTGCCTCAAAGAAAGGCCTGCTATCTACATCCAAAAACTCAACCATTAAAAACACTATGGAAAATAACAGTACTACTCTCAAACACATGGGGTCCCATGAGTCAGAATCGACTGAAAGGCAACTGTTTACTGGTATAGTAACATGTGGGAGGCATGTAGATACTAGTGCTTTTGCAATAATGTGTTTCTAAAAGCCCTCAGTTCTGTAAAATTGCCCACTAAACATTTTCAAACAGGATCTATGAGAAAAATAGGATTCACAGCAGACAGACCACTCAAAACTCAGGAATCTTTATAATAAAAATGAAAAGAAAAAACCTAGGAGTCTTTTTTAATAAAAGCAATAACAGCCTAATAAAAGTACCCGTAGAGTTAAATTCCCACCAGCATTTGCACCCAGCCTCACGGTCAGCCAATCCCTCACACTCTTAAGACTTAGACTCGAGCTTCCTCCTCCAAGATACAGATCCTGAGAACGTTTGCTCCCAGTAAAGACCAGCTGCATCAGAATTAAAGAGATGATCCCAGGGTAGCCTTCCCCGCCCATCATTTTTAACACAATGGGAAATGTCTTCCCAGCTTCATCACAGTTGCACTTGGAGCTTCATGGGATACCTTTAAAAAATCAGGTGCCTTCAAGTTGACTCCGACTCATGGTGACTCCAATGGCTGATTTTTCAAAAGTAGATCGCCAGACCTTTCTTCCGAGGCACCTGTGGGTGGACTCAAACCTCCAACCCTTTGGTTAGCAGCCAAGTGCCTTAACAGTTTGCACCACCCAGGGACTCCTGAAAGACCTTAATGTTGTAAAAAATGCCGGTTCTCAAAGCTACCAAAGCAGCCACTGCTTGCCCCAAAGGAAGACCTTCTGCAGGACTTGCAGCTTTTTTTTTTTTTTTTAAGGTCTTCTTATATTTCTGAGGCTTTGCCTTTCATCGTGAGAAAGGTTGCTTTACCCCACCTCTACATAGCTTCAAAACCTTCACATATTGAGAAGGAATGAGTTTGAGCCCTCACATTTTACTGCTATCACTCCCCCAAGCTCATAGGAATTCATTCATACCACAGAAACCAGGTGAAGCCGAGCTTCCTTCAGCTGCGGCTTAGAAATCGTAGATCTGAAAGAAAATCATTCTACTTCCCCCTAAAAGCCCCACAATTCCTACAGGGCCCTCAAGGAGGGGGCTGGGGCTGCAGGAACTGTGGAATCTAAAACATAGCCTTCTTAGCAAGAGTCATCCCTCATTAAGCAAGCCTATATTTGGGATCACACATTTCTTTATAAACACTTTCTCTGCACCTGCGTGGCATGAAGAAAGAAGAAATGAGTCACTTGTTTCCAAGAATAGGCTACTGGCACCAGTTGCCATTTCAGACCCCCTACACACACCCTCCCAAAACTACAGTTCTTCGTCTGACCATGAAAAGTCATGAAACCTAAACAAAAAGCCAAACTCCAAATCCTTAAGAAGTAATAAAAATCCCCAGTACCCTCCGGGGACAGGCTTTTCCATTTGTTGGCCATTTCCATTTGCAAAGCCCTCTCTCGTTCTCATTATCAATCCAATTTAACAAACGTTTACTGAGAGATTACTGTGTCAGCAGAGTTGTATCTAAGGTATGGCAGGTACTGCATCTAGCCTGGGCTCCTGGCACCACTGGGCAGCTTCTGTTAACCAGGCACCAGTCAGCAGCGTTATCTGCGGAAAACGATGCCGACGGCAAGCGATGAAATTACGCCCCTGTCCAAGCATCTGACACCCCTCTTTCAGATAAATTTACCATACTGTCAGCTCAAAACTACAATTCAAGCTTGTTAATCTTTTAAGTAGCACATTACCATGCTTGAGGAAGGATGTTGGGCCGACCAGGTTAATAGAAACTGCTCAGGGGTGCCACGCGCCCAGGGCTGGTGTGGTACCCCAGATCCGCCACTCTCAGGCCCTGTGCTAGCAGCTGGAGATCCAAGAAAGAGACTCTGTTTAGAAAGGCAGGGGTTTGTATAATTCAGTTTTGGAAGATTTTCTTTAATGTTGTTTTTCATTTTTCTTTTTTTTTATTTTGGTTACTGAATGTGGTGAGCCCCCTGGCTGTCTTCCTGGAAACTTGGAACCTGAGGCTCCCTCTCCTCAAAAATAATAGCAGAGACAGAGAGAAATGAATTACTGTGCAGCTTAAGAGCAGCAACATTCAATAGGTACATAGGTAGAGAAGTAGGACAGAGAAGGGAGTAATAACTCTCATGACCCGGGTCTGGGAGGCCAGGGATGCCTTCCTGGAGAAGGTAATACCTGAGATGGGTTGTGAAGGATGCATAGGAGTTTGCCTAGTGAAACTAGAATTGAAAGGTCATTTCAAGGAACGGGAATAGCAAGTCAGAAAAATGAAAGACAAAAAAAAGACAGGATTAGACTCAAAGAACCTCAGAAAATAAAATTATCAGATGGAGATTGTGAAATTCTTGGTCAGTAGCTCTTAAAGCATGGCCTTCAAACCAGCAGCATCAGCACTAGCTGAGAACTTGTTAGAGATGCAAATTCTCAGTCCCTGCCCCAGACTTGCAGAATCAGAAACTCCGGGGGGGATTTAATAGGACCTCCAGGTGATTCGAATGCGCATTCAAGCTTGTCAACCACTGTGCTAAAACCAAAAAACCAAATCCGTTGCCATCAAGTCTATTCCGACTCATAGCGACCCTATAGGACAGGGTAGAACTGCCCCCACAGAGTTCCCAAGGAGCGCCTGGTGGATTTGAACTGCAAATCTTTTGGTGAGCAGCCATAGCACTTAACCACGGCGCCACCAGGGTTTCCATGACTGTGCTAGGCAAACATTTTTTTGTCAGTAAAACCTGATTTTGTGGAAGCCCTTTTCCTTAGATTACAAACAAAATTTGTTTTCTGATTATCAAGGTATTACATGTTATTGTAGTGATTGTAGGAAATAAAAAATGTGTCAAAGAAAATAAACATCACCTATTTTCCTACCACTCAGAGATAGAAATACTTTGAAGGTTTTTGAAAGTTGTTTTTGAAAAGTGGTTACATCTACTTCCAGTCTGTCTCACCCAATCTCACAGTTGATTATCCACACCTTATACTGTTCTCTGGCTTCATGAATGAGTCTTGTCTCTCAGAAAAGCCTGGCAGCTTCTAGGCAACAAGAGCTGGTCAGCACTAACAGAGCCATGGGGACCCAGGCTCTGGGAGCTTGAACAGACCTGATGTTCCCATTTCACAGATGAGAGAGTAGAACCTCCTGAGAGCTGCAGGACCCACCAGGTGGAGGCAGCATTATATCCAGACCCTGCTCTCCAGAACTCCTTCCAGGACGTGTTCCACGGTGAGGGAGGCCCAGCCAATGCTGTTCTTGATACCGGCTGAGGTCACAGACTCCGCTCTTCCCCTGCCCCTGGGCCATCCCAACACATCACCAGGTGGTGAGGCCATCTGCAGCCTGACTGGATGATGTCCCCACTCCATCCAGACACAAGCCTCCTGAAAGACACTAAGCCCAGTAGCATCGAACCCACTCTGTTCCTTGGTGGTGCTTTCTAGAGTTCAAAGACGGCTGTCTAGAAATGTAAAATGGTGCAACCACTGTGGAAAACCGCTTATTGGTTCCTCAAAAAATTAAAATTACCATATGACCCAGCAATTTCACTTCTAGGTATATACCCAAGGGGCTTGAAAGCCAAAACTCAGAGACTTGTACACCAGTGTTCATTGCAACTATTCACAATAGCCAAAAGGTGGAAATAACCCAAGTGTCCATCAACAGATGAATGGGTGAACAAGATGTGGTACATACATACAATGGAATACTATTCAGCCGTAAAGAGAAATCAAATTCCCATACATGCTGCAACATGGATGGACCTTGAAAACATTGTGTTGAGTGAAATAAGTCGGACACAAAAGGACATATATTGTATGATCTCACTTATATGAAATATCTAGAAGAAGTAGATGCATAGAGACAAAGTATACGAGTGTTTTCCAAAGCCTGGGAGGGCAGGGAACAGGAGTTACTGCTGAAGGGGTACTGCGTTTCTGTTTGGGGTGATGGAAAAATTTTGGAAATGGATAGTGGTGATGGTAGCTCTACATGGTGAAGGTAAATTAATGTTACTGAATCGCATATTTACGAATGATTAAAATGGCATACTTTTGTTATACATATTTTACCACAATAAAACTAAAGTTTAAAAAAAGAAGACAGCGGTCTTGTTCTCTTACTGACGGTGAGAGCTGAGTGGGAAACCAACAGTGGCCTGTAATTATTTCATTTCATTTACAATTATTTAAAATTCAATGCTACAAAATACTAACACCACATAAGGAATTAATTTTCCTTCATTGGAAGCTTACGAATCTCTAGTTGTGTCAAAAAGTATTTGAACTGCTCTAGGCTTCAGTGAAAGAACACTGTTGGTTTTTCTAACTGTGGAACCATGAACTTGCAGATACAACCAACGTCCCCCTAAGATGAAGAGGTGGCCCATCTGGGAGTGGGTGCGAAATCGGCCGCTAGTAAAACCCTGGGTGCTGGATCCGAGGATGCATACAGAGTTACTTAGGAAGTGTCAGAGAGTATCTGTCTTCCCCCTAACGGAAGCTCATTTTTTAAGTTTGGATCCCCATCAGGAGTTTGTCCTTCCAGCCAGCTATAAAAAGAATATAATCCCTCCCAGCATCAAGCCATGTTGAATATTGGCCATACCTATAAACAGGGGCAGTAGACACAGGTAGACACAGGACCACAGAGCCATTAAAAAAAAAAAAGTTACCACAGTTACCAAGGCCTCCACCAGACTGAGTCCAGCACAGCTAGATGGCGACCAGCTACCACCACTGACTGCTCTGACCGGGATCAAAACAGAGGGTTCTGGACAGAACTGGAGAAGGATGTAGAACAAAATTCTAACATAGAAAAAAAGACCAGATTTACTGGCCTGACAGAGACTGGAGAAACCCTGAGAGTATGGCCCCCAGACACCCTTTTAGCTCAGTGGTTCACCGTTCAGCCAGGGATTGGACAGCCCCATAAAACAAAACGGGACTAATGAGGCACAGCAGTCCAGGGACAAGGACTAGAAGGCAGAAGGGGACAGGAAAGCTGGTGATAGGGAACCCAAGGTTGAGTAAGGACAGTGTTGACACGTAGTGGGTTTGTTAACCATTGTCATAGGGCAATATGTGTACTCACTGTTTAATAAGAAACTATTTTGTTCTGTAAAGCTTCATCTAAAGTGAGAATAGCAGCACAACTGGAAGAACGTAATCGACATCACTGAATTGTACGTGTAGAAATTTTTGAAATGGTGTATGCTTGGCTATGTATATTTTTATCAGAAAAAAAAAGTCAAGAAGGGAGAATGTCGACATGTCGTGGGGTTGTTAACCAATGTCATAAAACAATATGTGTACTGACTGTTCAGTGAGAAAGTATTTGTTCTATAAACCTTTACCTAAAGTACAATAAAAAAAAATTTTTTTTAAAGTGGAAACCACTCCCAGATTAATAAGGGAGGAGTGTGCCCCCCATGTGAAGCCACCCCGCAACCCCCCGGAATGCTCAGTTCTCCCTCTTCTGAGATCCCACTGCCATTAGCTTGTTATATGAGGAAAAAAAAAAAAGAACATCTGCCCTCTAGTTAACTCCACTCACAGCAACCATATGTGTCAGCGTAGAACTGTGCTCCACAGCATTTTCAACAGCTGGTTTTTTGGAAGTAGATCACCAGGTCTTTCTTCCAAGGCACCTCTAGGTGGACTCGAACCGCCAACCTTTTGGACAGTGGCCGAGTGTGGTAACCATTTGCACCACCCAGGGAATATGGGAATAGTGGGCGTGAGTTATCTCCCACACTGACGGTGACCTTCTCCATCTCTAAATCCCTAGGATCAAGTATAGCAGGAAGAGAACACAGGTTTGGGTCAAACCGACAGGGGTTTAGTCCTAGCTCCATCTCTTGTGTGTGGGATTCCCGGCAAGTTATCTCACCTTGCTAAGACTCAGTTCCTCAGCAGTAGAATGGGAATCATATTAGCACCACTTCAGAGGCTTAAATAAGCTAAACAAAATTGTATTTGAAAAGCACCGAGCACAATGTCTGGTGCACAGCAAGCACTCCGTAAGTGTTAACTACGATTAAGAGGAGTTATGTAAATACTCGTTATCGTTGGTGGTGCTACCAACTAGGGGCAATTACATCAGTGGGAACCGATCTCCACAGGATGGAGAAAGGTCGCACTTAAAGATCTGAGCAGCCCCATCACAATCCCAAGTGGAGACTCAGCGCACATGAGAAAGAGTCACACAAGACCCTCCACTGCCGTCTGCCAAAATACTGTTCTAGTAACTCTACGGCTCCCCCATAACCCAAAACACCCATTGCTGTTGAGTCCATTTCGACTCATAGCAACTCTATAGGACACCGTAGAACTGCCCCATAGAGTTTCCAAGGAGCGGCTGCGTGGATTCGAACTGCCGACCTTTTGGTGAGCAGCCGAGCTCTGCCATCCACCAGGGATCCCCCAGCGGTGTGGAGGGCAGAGTGCAGTGTGACACAGCACGGCCACTGCAGCCTTCCATGGCCAGGAACCAAGTCCCAGGGCCTGAGGAGGCCAGAGCTGCCTACAGCCAGCAAGCACCACCCAGGGTCTGTGGGAGCCCGTCCACTGAACTGGGCCAGGCAAAGGAGACAGAGGTCAAGACCAGCCTCTCCGCCCCTAACTAAGGATTAATCCACGTCTCCGTAGAAGATTTTGTACTGTTTTATCTGAATTATTTAACCTTGAGGGAGAAACAAAAAATAAACATAAAAAAGGTAGCAGATATCAGCCTAGGTGTTAAGGATTTTCTTACTGAATATTTTATAAATTTCTCTCCTTAGAAAAATAACTGGTTGCCATCAGATCAACCTCGACTCATGGCAACCCCATGGGTGTCAGAGTAGAGCTGTGCTCCACAGAGGTTTCACTGGCTCATTTTTCAGAAGTAGATCACCAGACCTTTCTTCCGAGGCACCTCTGGCTGGACTCAAACCTCCTACCTTTCAGTTAGCAGCTGAGAGCGTTAACCATTTGCACCACCCAGGGACTCCCCTTAGAAAAACAGAGGCAGAGAATTTCTGGTTCTGGCAGAATGGTGGGATAAACTGACATAAAACCCTTCCACAACAAATACATAGAGACTTTGGATAAAATAAAACAAAAAATTTATTTTCCATAAACTATTTTTTAATTTCCTCTGTAAGTCAGATAGAACAGTAATTAGAAACCCAACTCCCAAACGGGGCTTCGGAGGAAATACACCATGACAGATAAGCCTCAACTTCCAAGTAACAAAGAGAAGGGCCAAGAAAACTATGCCCTGGTCTAGTGGACAGAGACGAACATCCACCTGTGAGCAGAGAGAGGTGATTAGCACGACTTTCCTGTCTGTCCACCGTGCCATTTTCTTTTCTAATGGATGAGCAAAGGAGAATGGATTAGAATAGACCATATGCAAGTTTCCCAAGCTGGTCCAGCCGCTATTCTGCAAACTCCCTCCCTACCTTCCCCCCATCTGCCTCCCCTCGTCCCTCACCCCCAACCCTACCCCTGCCATGGGACATGGCTTTAATGAGCAGTATTTCTGCCAGAAGTAAAATACAGAGTCACATACAAAATGGAGTTCAAAGGCCTCCCTGCCCCCAAATGTCTCTACCACTAGCCACCAGCAGCCTGAAGTGTCCCCAACAAAGACTTGGTTAAGCATGTAACTGGCAAGTGGGGACCGGGGCCAGGGCAGGGGGTAGGTTTGGTTTTCCTCTGCGATCTACAGGAGCAGGAGTCCCTGGGTGGTACAAACAGTTCAGCACTCAGTTGCTAACTGAAAGGTTGAAGGTTGAAGTCCACCCAGAGCCCTCAGAAGTAAGGCCTGGCAATCTACTTTTGAAAAATCAGCCACTGAAAACCCTATGGAGCAGACTTCTAGTCTGACACACACACGGGCTCCGTGAGTCAGAGTCAACTCCACAGTAACTGGTTTTGCTGTAGGAGCAGGCTGAGAGGGAGGGGGACATAAGAGGTGGCAGAGGGCACAGAAGTCCAGGTCTGCAGACCTGGTCATTTGGCTGAGGCCTGGGCACAGACGCCTTGTGGGAATCCTTGAAGCTAACAGCCAGAGAGAGAAGGGTGTGAAGTCAGGGACCGTAGTAAATCCGAAAAGAGAAAACTAAGAGGATCAATAAAAGTTTAATGAAACATAAACAGGGTCAGGGAGGGCTTCAATAAATTCACGGTCAGTCCATGGCCGGTTGTAAAGCAACAGCTCTGACTCCCCCCGGTTGATGTGGCAAACAGCTGCGCCCTCCTCCCGGGAATCCCTGAATTCCTGCCCGCAGAAACCTCACCCGAGCACCAGGAAGGGGAAAGGATTCTCCTCCTGTTCCTTTGGAATCGTGGGTCCGAAGTGGGGGAGAGGAGGCTGTCCCCAATATATTGTCGTGGCTGGAGGAAGCGGAGGACGCTGACTGGGGGGCAGGGGGAGGTCAGAGCACGCCCTGTGATTCGCCCTCAGCTGCAGCCAGGGAGACAGACAGACGGCAGGAGGACAGACTTCTGACACCTCTCCCTGGGCCAGCCATCCCCACCCGTCCCAGGCAGGTGGAAGGCTCCTAGCTCAGCTGCCCCCTCCCACAGGAATGCAGGATTATCGCTCCCCACCCCCCACCCCACCCCACCCCCGCCATGCCACGTGGCGCCCCAGAGCCTCCCTCGGCACTCCCACCGTCTGTCCTCTGATACAGGCTCCCCATATGGGGCGGAGGAGGGGTGTCCTACAAGAAGGCCCACACAGGGAGGAGGGCACAGCCCCTCTACTTCCACTCCCCCCCACCTCCGCCTACCCCACCTCCAGGATCCTGCTCAGAAGGGAGGTGCCCCCACCGCAGACTGCCGCTTGCCTCCCTCCCCGACCCTCCTGCCCCTCCCCACTCCAGCCGTGTGGCGCTGAGGGCGCTGTCTCCTCAGAGCGAGCCCGATGCCGCTGATGGTCAGTTAGGGTTTCTTGCTGTGGGAAGGCTCCCTCTGCCACGGCTCCAAGGCACAGTCAGCCCTCAGAGAGGGCGGTCTCGTCTCCCCCAGCATCTGCCAGAATACGCACTCCACTTCCTTTGGGGCAAATACCTCTCTCCCAGGGCACCCCCGGGCTCCTTCTTTCGTGGTAGGCCTGCTCTTCCCCCACAGCCCTGTGTGGCCTCGGCCGTTAGAAGGTCTTGTAAGAAATCTACATCTGCCCCATGATCCCCAGTCACCCTCATACCTCACAGGCAGTTCTCATGAGGCCTCTCCCCAGCTGGAGTAGAGTGCTCCCCACAGAGCTGCATGGGCCG
This sequence comes from Trichechus manatus latirostris, assembly GCF_000243295.1. NCBI lineage: Eukaryota > Metazoa > Chordata > Mammalia > Sirenia > Trichechidae > Trichechus > Trichechus manatus. Next base: position 2,264,887 of record NW_004444139.1, on the reverse strand, counting down.
GAATAAGGGGGAGGGGGCCAACAGCCCTCCCCCACAATGAAGGAGAGAGCGGGACAGTCACTGCCCTTCAACTCTGCTCCTCCAGCAGACCTGCCCCCGCTCCTCTGCAGCTCCAGAAGGAGAGGCGTGTAGAATGACACGGTCTGGGAGCCCCTGGGCATGCCCCTGCCCTGCAGGCCCAGGAGACCTGCTCGCCCTGCAGGGGCCATTCCTTAGCCACAGGACATGGAGGACATGCCTCTGCCGGCCAGCTTCAGCAGTGCCCCACCATGGCTGCCTGGCACAGAGGTGTGTCAAGGAAGAAATAGACTGAGGATTGGCATCTTCATTTTTTACTGGATCTGAACACTTAGATTTTGCCCTGGTCAACTTGAAAAGGTCCGAAGCAGCACATACCCAGACACCAAAATCAGTTGCCTTCAAATCAACTTCGACTCACAGTGATCCCATGTGTGTGACAGCAGAACTGTACTCCATAGGGTTTTCAATGGCTAATTTTTCAGAAGTAGATCACCAGGCCTTTCTTCTGAGGTGCCTCTGGGTAGTGTTTACCTGTGTTTTATTGACTATGCAAAGGCATTCGACTGTGTGGACCATAACAAATTATGGATAACATTGCAAAGACTGGGAATTCCAGAACATTTAATTGTGCTCATGAGGAACCTGTACATAGACGAAGAGGCAGTCATTCGAACAGAACAAGGGGCTACTGCGTGGTTTACAGTCAGGAAAGGTGTGCGTTAGGGTTGTGTCCTTTCACTGTACTTCTTCAATCTGTATGCTGAGCAAATAATCCGAGAAGCTGGACTATATGAAGAAGAACGGGGCATCAGGATTGGAGGAAGACTCATTAACAACCTGTGATATGCAGATGACACAACCTTGCTTGCTGAAAGCGAAGAGGACTCGAAGCCCTTACTGATGAAGATCAAAGACTACAGCGTTCAGTATGGATTACACCTCAACATAAAGAAAACAAAAATCCTCACACCTGAACCAATAAGCAACATCATGATAAACAGAGAAAAGACTGAAGTTGTCAAGGATTTCGTTTTGCTTGGATCCACAATTAACATCCATGGAAGCAGCAGTCAAGAAATCAAATGGTGCATTGCATTGGGCAAATCTGCTGCAAAAGACCTCCTTAAGGTGTTAAAAAGCAGAGATGTCACTTTAAGGACTAAGGTGCACCTGACCCAAGCCATGATATTTTCAATCGCTTTATATGCATGCAAAAGCTGGACAGTGAATAAGGAAGACCGAAAAAGAATGGATGCCTTTGAATTATGATGTTGGTGAAAAATATTGAATATACCATGAACTGTCAAAAGGACGAACGAATCTGTCCTGGAAGAAGTACAGCCAGAATGCTCATTAGAAGCAAGGATAGCAAGACTTCATCTCATGTACTTTGGCCATTATCAGGAGGGACCAGTCCCTAGAGAAGGACATCAAGCTTGGTAAAGTAGAGGGTCAGCAAAAAAGAGGAAGACCCTCAACGAGATGGATTGACACAGTGGCTGCTACAATGGGCTCAGGCATAACAATGATTGTGAGGATGGTGCAGGACCAGGCAGTGTTTCGTTCTGTTGTACACAGGGTTGCTATGAGTCAAAATCAACCTGAGGGCACCTTACAACAACAGATCACCGGGCCTTTCTTCCAAGGTGCCTCTGGGTGGACTTGAACCTCCAACCTTTCAGTTAGCAGCTAAGTGTGTTACCGTTTGCACCACCCAGGGACTCCCACATACCCAGATAAGGCAGCCAAGAACAGCCCCCGGGAGCAGGCCAGGCTACGCCTAGTCTTATCAGCTGCTTCTAGCTGAGGAGCGGAGCAGGCTGTTCACTAGGAGGAGCGTCTGAGAGCTGGGTGCCGCCGATGGGAGCAGAGTCTCCATACAGAGCTCCAGCCTTGCTGGGCCCCTTCTCCCTTGCGCTTGCCCCTCACTCCCTCTGGCCCTTCTGCCCTGTCCCCTCCCTGCTCTCCTGGACTCACTGACAGGAAAAACACTCACAAAACCTCAAGGAACCCCATGCCTGCTGTATAACTACAAGAAAGGAGCTTGTGGTTGAGTAGAGCTGCCCCACAGGTTTGTTTGTTTTTGTTTGCTCTTGTCTGTAATCTTTAAGAAAGCAAATTGCCAGGTCTTTCTCCCATGGAGCGGCAGGGTGGGTTCGAACCACTAACCTTTTGGTTAGTAGTTGAGCACTTAACCATTGCACCATCAGGGCTCATTAGGAAAGGAGCTAGTTGGCTAGAAACTGCTGTCCACACGTGCAGGGGGCCAGGGGACCTTGGGCTAATCTCTGAAGCTGGGTTCCATCATCCATAAGACAGCGACCACAGTAGGATCGAATGGCTGCGAGTAGGAGACCATCACTGCTCCGTTAAAAAAGATCGCTGTTGATGTGAGACTCACGGCAACAGGCAGATGCCCAGGCCCCTGGGCGGGTTAGAACCGCCAACCTTTCAGTTAGTAGCCTAGCACTTGGCCATTTGCCCCACCTAGGGACTCCACGCCACTCCGTTAGAGAGGGGTTGTCAGGAGGAAATCACGGGTCACCAATGAGACAGAACTCTGGTGGAAAGGCAGCTGGATCCCCTGCTGAGCAGCCAGCTCACAGGGGATTAGGCCTGTGGCCCAGCAGCTTCCAGAATAGGGCAGGTATGGGGACTGCTGCCTTCCCCACACCCTCTCCAAGAAGCCCCATAGCACAGGTGTGAGCTAGCAAAGTCACCCCTCCCTGGTGGATGCTGAGGGTGTGCAGGTTGGATCTCCGCCCCCAGGAGCCCCCACACGCAGTCACTGTGGTAGGGAACGGGCCACAGGTACACGCGGGCAGCTCTCTGATCTCGCCTTGTCTTCAGGCGCTTGTTCTTATCATCCTACACCAGCTGGCTTCAGTCCGGGCTTCTGCTCACTGCTATGTCAATGTCTGCCTGGCCGTCGGGGCAACCACAGCCCTTTCTGAGATTGTGACCTCTCCAACAGCTACCTGGCAACCTCTCTCCCCGTTTCTTAGCTCACGCTGAGAAAAAGAATCTGATGTGTCCAGCTCAGCTGTTATTCCAGGCCACAGTCATAGGTCAGGCACCCCTTAGGCAGCAGGGCTGTAGGTGGGGTGTTCCCTGGACAGAGGTGGTATTTGGAGCACACCCACTGGCCGACTTGTCCTTAGGTTTAAGGGAGATCTGGAATGTGCGGCACCCAGCTCGGCACCGATGCAGGGCAGGTTCCCAGCACCTAAGGGTGCCTCCCCCCTTGATTTCCCCTCACTCAGCGGTAGGACGGCCTTCCTGGAGGCTCCTACAGCTGCCAATGCTCCCCAAACAGCAATGCTCAAGCCCCGCCGCCCCACACTTCCTCCTCAGGGCCCAGGCTGCCGGCAGCACTGTGGCTCCGGGCACCCGTGGCCGCGGCAGGCAGCGAGTGGCAGGCAGCCGCATCCTCTTTCACTCTGGAAGGATGCATGGAGGCTTTTAGAAAAGAGACATCCTGCCAGCTTTGCAACTTCCCACGCTCTGAGCCAGGGAGAACCAAGCCAGCCCAAATGGCAGAGAAGTCAAAGGTGGTCTGCTTGTCTCCTGTTCCATCCCGCTCTCTCCCCAGACCACTCTCATGATGGGAGAATAGTTTTGCACAATCCCGAAATTTCATTCCTTCTCCCCAGTTGAGGCCAGGCTCTGATAGGGGCCAAGGAGGGGCCATCGAATGGCAGAGAGCAACACGGGAAACGGTGAGGAGGGCGTGAGGACGGTCCAATTTTTTACTTTTACTTTCTGAAAATTTAAGAGCCCAGCTCTCTCTGGGCCCTTCGCCCTGTGGGCTAGAGCATAACCAGCTTAATACTGTGGGGACCTTCTGGCCCATTTACCAGTGTGGAATCTCCAGCGAGTTATGTCACTTCCCAGAGCCTTGATGTCCTCGTCTGTAAAATGGGGGCATTAGTAGAACCTAGCTCACAGAGCTGGTGCAAGCTCTAAATGAAGCTGTGTATGTACAAAATTAGCACAGAAACTGGCTTTCACTAAGTTCGCAGTAAATGATGCCCATCGTCCACGTTAGCACACAGAAACCAAAAGCTCCATTGCTCACCCTGTTTCACCGTCCACCCAGGGCCTGCGCTGCTCAGCAGGTCATAGGACAGGGTTACGTGGCCGGAGAAGCCGTGCATGAGCCACTGGACCGTCACTCATCACTTCTGTGAATGTCCCAGGCATCTGCAGAAAGTAAAAGGATTGCTGTCTAAAACAGCTCTATTCTTTGGTTGTTCTGTCGTTTCGCTCTTCCTCTGCCCCCGGGAAATATCTGATCTCTGAAATCCAGCCTTTGGGCAGTTCTCCAATTCATTTCCTGAGTGCGCTGCCCGTTTCTGGAGAGTGGGCTCACCAAACACCTGAGGATTTTCATTTTCTTTACTGCGTCTTCCTTCTTCATATCCCTCTCCTCGTTCCGCGTGCAGCTAAAGTGAAGGCTTGAGTCTTGGTAATATCGCTGGCCCGCCACCTTCTCTGCAGAGCACCTGGGTGTTGAAATATCATAACCTGGGTGTCACTCAAACCCTCTCCCAGCACCCGGCGTCCATCGCGCTGCTCCCAGGGGCGTCAGGAGCAGCAGCGTGAAGCTCGGACGATCAGTGAGAGTGGGCATGCCGCTGTGGGGTGATCAGGGCCAGGTTCACGGGGAGGAGTCCCTCTGGGCTCCCAAAGTCCTATCACCCCTGACCTTTGTCTAAACCTAAAATCTCTCCGTTTGCATCTCCTTCTTGGGGGAGGGAGCGTCCCCTATTCTTCAGGGCAATTACACCACCCACTGGGAGGGGCGGACCACATTCTGCTGTGGGAGCATTTTCAGACCAGTCCCTGAAATATCAGGAAACATCCCCCTCGACCCCTGGCCCCCAGGTCTCTGTAAAGGAAGCCCTCCAGATACATCCCCATCTGACCCGGAAGCTGAAAAGCAGAGTGAAGCTCTGCTCTCCGCCTCCAGGAGAGGGGAAAGAAGGGAAAGAAAGAAAGAGAAGACAAGAGAACTAAATAGAGGTTCCTGGCAGTTATATGGAAAATACAGGGGGCCCTTATACATGCCGTTCTCCCCCCAGCCCCAGTGGTCAGCAGGCGCAGCCTGGGCCAGCACTCACATACATAGCCCTCCATACAACATGCCGCAACCCCCTTGCCCCACCCAGATGCCCCTCACTGTTGGGTTTGTTCAGCAGACAGATCTTTATGAAATGCCGGCTCTATGCCAGCCACCGCGGTGCTGCCCCTCCAATCTCACCTCCATGGCCATGGTGGTACAGGGACGAGGGAGCCTGGGGGGTTCCTCTGGGAAGGAGCAAGACAGGCTGCCTAGGAGGCTGGAGGCCCCACGAGAGGAGAGAGGCACCCTGGGCTGAAGGTGAACGGGCATGCAGGGATGGGGATGCAGTGACAAAGGGCATGGCTCCCGGGCCAGACTCACAGCGGATGTGCCGACATCTCCAGGCCGGACACCTTGCAGAGTCTTGTTAGAACACCCAGCATGAAAACAGATGCTACCAGCCCCTACGTCTATGCCCAAGATGCCTGAACAAGACTGTCTGGACTGAGCTGGGGGCAGGGAAAGCCAGCGGCCCTAACGCCAGCCTGCTGTGCGTTGGAGCCAACCAGCCTCTGACACGCGAGGGCAATCGTTTTATTCTCTCAGCATCGTTGTTTGTTGGTCTGCTCTCATCCTGTTTCCTTTCCTATTTTTGCTTCTTCATTAACATGGTCTTCTGCTAAGGATTATGTGTGCTGCAGGAGCTAGGGAGGACCAGGTAGCTTGGGCAGGACCTGGGTCTTCAGGTGGCTCCGACAGCGGCCTTGGCCTTGGAGCCAGGCGAATCACTTGAGTCTAGTGCCATCTTTTGGCCATTTTGGAGAACTGCAACTAAAGTAGGCAGCGCGATGGGCTGACTTGCCTTTGATGCTTACAAAGCCTCCTTCACTCGTAGTTTAGGGAATTGGCCGTCTAACCAGGCAAAAAGTCTGAGCTGGAGATCATTTATGAGCAAAACGATGGTTTAAAATTCTCCTGAACCTACAGGAGCAGTGACTGGGCCAGAAGGCGGAGCTAGGGCCTGATCTACCCAACTGGGAAACTGAAACGTTTAAGAGTAAGATGCGCAAGTAGCTCAATCCTCGTTTTATGCAAATACCCTGATAAAGTGAGTTTTACATGTGAAAATAACTCCCTGGTTTCCACCCTTCAGAAGAGTTCAGTGACTCATCATTCGGGCCCAGCCCCTCAAGGTGGCCCCGCTCTTCTCTCCGCTTGGCTGTCCACTGCTCACCACCCAGCACTTCCTGCCGTGGGCTGTGGGGCAAAGACATAAACTCCGTGCGGGTCTCTCAGCTCCCACTGCGGCCCCAGGCCTGTCTCGGAGCATTTAGTGTCCAGGTGTGGTTTCTCCTGAAAAAGCCCGATCTCCCCCAGGAACCGTGAACTCAGGTGACCAATCCCAGGCATTTCTCATTTCCTCTCTCCCTCTCCCTCTCTCTCTCCTCCCCTCTCTCCCTCCCTCCCTCTGCCTCCATCCCTCCCTCTCTCTCTCTCTCCCTCTGTTTCTCTCCCTCCCTCCTTCCCTCCCTTTCTCTCCCTCCCTCTTTCCTTCCCTCCCTCTCTCTCCCTTCCTCCCTCCCTCTCTCCTTTCCTCCCTCCCTCCCTCTCTCTCCCACCCTCTCTCCCTCTCCCTCTCTCTCTCCTTCTCCTTCCCTCCCTCCCTCTACCTCCATCCCTCCCTCTCTCTCTCCATCCCTCTCTCTCTCCCTCTCCCTCTCTCCCTCTTTCCTTCCCTCTCTTTATCTCCCTCCCTCTATCTCTCCCTCCCTCTCTCTCTCTCCTTCCCTCCCTCCCTGCCTCTCTCTTTCTCTCTCTGCTTTAACTTCTGGTCAGGGTTTCAATGAGCTGAAAGGTTTTTGAGGGCACTCCCATGTGGTAGAGGTTTAAAAGGCCCTGATATTGCCGGCAGAACTGTTAACCAGTGAACCAGTGCAAACTTTATCAAAATTACAAATGCATGCACGCTTTGACCCAACAATTCCACTCCTAGGAATATATCCCCCAGAAAAATTCACACACATAATGTGTGTAAGGTTATTCACAGTACCATTGTTTTTAATAACAAAATATTATCAATAACCTAAAAACCAAAACCAAATCGGTGCTGTTGAGTAGATTCCGACTCATAGCAACCCCGTAAGACAGAGTAGAACTGTCCCCTAGGGTTTCCAAGGAATGGCTGATGGATTTAAACTGCTGATCTTTTAGTTAGCAGCTGTAGCTCATGCCTATCAACAGAAGAATAGTTAAATAAATCGTGGTACAACAATACAATGAAATACTAGGTAGCCATAAGAGAATATGGATTACGCCTCAACATAAAGAAAACTCACAACTGGACCAATAAGCAACCTCATGCTAAACACAGAAAAGATTGAAGTTGTCAGGGATTTCATTTCACTTGGATCCACAATCAACACCCACGGAAGCAGCAGTCAAGAAATCAAAAGATGCATTGCACTGGGCAAATCTGCTGCAAAGGACCTCTGTAAAGTGTTGAAAAGCAAAGATGTCACTTTAAAGACTAATGTGCGCCTCACCCAAGCCATGGTGTTTTCAATCACCTCATATGCATGGACAATGAATAAGGAAGACTGAAGAAGAATTGACGCCTTTGAATTGTGGTGTTGGCCAAGAATATTGCATATACCATGGACTGCCAAAAGAATGAACAAATCTGTTCTGGAAGAAGTACAACCAGAATGCTCTTTAGAAGCAAGGATAGTGAGACTTCATCTCACGTGCTTTGGACATTATCGGGAGGGACCAGTCCCTAGAGAAGGACATCAGGCTTGGTAAAGTAGAAGGTCAGCGAAAAAGAGGAAGACCCTCTATGAAATGGATTGACACAGTGGCTGCAACGATGGGCTCAAGCACAACAACAATTGTGAGGATGGCGCAGGACAGGGCAGTGTTTCGTTCTGTTGTACACAGGATGGCCATGAGTCAGAACTGACTCAACGGTGCCTAACGACAACGTAAGGGGGTAAAAGGGAAAGATCTCCAAGATACCTTGTTATATGAAAAAAGTATACATGGTATGCAAGCATATACGGGTGTATATATATATATACTTGTATATACAATTGACTATTTCGAGAAGGGTGCACAAGAAACCAACACTACTGGAGCCTTTGGGGTGGGGAACTGGGTGGCTGTGGACAGAGATGAAAGGGAGACTTTGTGTCTTTAATTTAAAAACATATACGGGTATATGCCTTTTCAAAAATAAACAGAGAAAAGAAAAACTGGCCTCTGTCAAATGAAGGCTGCCCAGGAGTCGGGAGGGGAAGCATCTCATGGCAGATCATAAGCAGAAAATGAAGAAGATACATTTTGTAAACAGATTAGCAAATTTTCTGCTCCTCTCTGTGTTTGCTTCCCTTTGTTATCCCAGGGCTTTTTTTGAAGTACTGAATATTCCAGTCTTGTGTCAGCCAGGTTGCAGGATTTCGTTGGTGATACCAAAAATGCTGAGATGTGGGTCCTGCCTTTGAGACGTTGCCAGTTTCCTGGGTCAACAAGCACTAGTGATGCCTTGTGACTGAAGTCTGGGTTATCTATTGCTACGCAGCAAAGCATCCAACACTTAGTGCCTTAAAACAAGTATCTCCTTCAGTTCTGTGGGTTAACTGGGATCAGCTGGGCAGTTTTTATTTGGGGTCTTTCATGCAGTTGCAGTCTAAGGCTGCTGGAAGTTGGAGTCATCTGAAGGCTCAACTGGGTTGGGCGTCTTCACTCATACGACAGACACCACAGCAGAGAGCTGAGCCAGCACCTCTCTCTCTCTCTTTCCATGTAGCCTCTCCACATGGATAGTTTGGCTTCCTCACAACATGGCTGTCATGCATGGTAGCTGGCTTTGCCCAGAGTGAGCGCTCCTAGAGATGCACCAGAAGCTTCTGGGCTTCGATGACCTAGCTGTGGAAGTCATGCAGTCCCTTCCACTGCATTGTATTGGTCAAAAGCAAGCCACCAGTCAAGCCTAGACTCAAGGGGAAGGAACAATACCAGGACATGAATACCAGGAGGTGGGGCTCATAAGGGGGTTATCTTTGGAGAATGGCTACCACAGGCTAAGATAAAGACAAGTCCAGGGTGCAATGAGAGCCCAGAGCTCGACCTTGACTGATTCTTCTATCCCAGTACTTGTTCCAGACTGGAGGTTTTTCATGCTTTTGAAAATAGGTTTTGTAGGAGTTATCATTTGCAACTTCAAATTTGAAGACTACAAATTGAGAAAACCAATCAGAATGATTGTAAACCTTGTTTCTTTTTTACTGTATTAGAAAGACACCTGGCAAAACCCCGTCTCAGAATTAGCTCTATCCAGTCTCAAAACTGAGGAGCTTCTTGTTTCACTGCATTCTTCTGGAATGTTCGGCAGCTTCTGGAATGATAAGGCAGAACTGAAGAAGCCCCCTGGATGGCACTCCCTCTTCCCTTCACAAAGTCCAGGTACACACACACACACACACACACACACATCCTATAGAATAAGATTGACTTTCTCAACCTCTTCCCCATCCTGCTTTCTTTGAAAAAAGACTATTACCCCTGCTGCATTCCTTCTGTTGGTAACTACCCAGAAATGGATCCAAACAATCATTAACAAGGAAGATATTAAAAAAAAAAAAAAGAAAAACTTTAAAATACTAGTGATATTCATTCTCGGTCATCATTCAGACAAAAATTACATAAATATAATATTATGTATAAATATAATATCTTGTAGAACTAATAAAGAGGCTCTTTTGAACAAGATTTAATGATATTTGGAGGTGATCACAATATATTAACTGCAAAAAAGAAAGATACAAAACTACCCACGGTATTAATACACACAGAAAAAAAAAGATGAGCAGAAAATGTTGACAGTGATTTCCTCTAGTGGTAGGATTATGGGAGATTTTCATTTGATTGTTCATACGTGTGTGTATTTTGTACCACCACCTGTCTGTCAGTTTGTCCTACTGTGGTGGCTTGCGTGTTGCTATGAGGCTGGAAGCTGTGCCACGGGCATTTCAGATACCAGCAGGTTTCAGCAGAGCTTTCTGACTAAGACAGACCAGGAAAAAAGGCCTGGCGACCTACTTCTGAAAATTAGCCAATGAAAACCCTATGGATCACAACGGATATTGTCTGATACAGTGCTGAAGGATGAGCTGCCTAGGTTAGAGGGCACTCAAAATACACAGTGGCCCAACAGTGGATGTGAGCATAGCAACAATCAGGAAGATGGTGCGGGACCTGGCAATGTTTCGCCGTGTTGTACGTGGGGTTGCCCTGAGTCAGTGCTGACCAAACAACAGCTAACAACAACATATCTTGTCCAATAAACACACAGTACTTCTATAATCAGAAAAGAATCCATACATGCATATGTATCTACTGTGGTCTCTTCTCTCAAAACCCCGTCGGGCCAAGTTGACACACAATCTCAACCATCAAACCTTCTTTCCCAATTCCCACATCAGAATTTTTCCTTGTCTCCATTCTGAATTAAACAACCTGACCAGGGGCTGCTGGGACAGCAAGTGGTATGTTCCGAAGGCCTCCCCAGACCTGAGCCCTGAGGGTGACAACAGCTCCCCGATCTGGATTCCACTCTGGTCCTTGATATTGGTATGAAGGGGTCGGTTAAGAACTTGAGCTAGTTGTGAACACATATGCGGGGCTGGGGTAAGGGGTCGGCGTGGTGAGGAGAGCTGTTAAGCTGAGAGTTTTAACAAAGCACATTTGACTGCTAAGAACAAAACCAAAGGAGGAACAGAAGACCAAGCAGAAATATCCATGGGGAAACTTTCCAGGTCTGTCCACTCCACATCCTCCTCCTCAAAGCTCGGACATCGTGGACCTACTGCACCTTGCTGGGCATCTGTTGTCGTCATCACCACCACCCCCACCACCAGCAGCACACCTAGGACATGGTGCATTATCTCATTTCATCTTCCTAACAGCTTATTGTATGGGGATCAGTAGCTCCATTTCAGAGATGAGAAAACTGAGGTTCACGGAAGTCAGGTGAGTGGTTGAACCCAAGGTCTCTGGAGGCAGAAGGACAAGTGTTTGATTGCCAGCTCTGCCACTTCTGGTTGTGTGACCTTGGACAAAGTATTCAGTCTCTCTGAGCCTCAGGCTCCTCACGTGTAAAACAGACACCATAACAGCATCTGCCTGTACTCATTTGCTGCGGTAACAAATTACCACAAATTTAGTAGCTTGGAACAGCACAAATATATTCTCTTAACATTCTGGAGGTCAGAACTCCACAGTGAGTGAATCTTATAGGACTAAAATTAGCAAGCCTGCTTCCTTCTAAAGGTTCCACGGGAGAATCGGTCTTTGCCTCTTGCAGCTTCTAGAGGCTCCCCTGGCCCCTTCCTCCATCTTCAAAGCCAGCTGCGTGGCGTCTTCTCTTCTCTCTGGCCTCCTGCCTCCCTCTGATAAGGACTTTTGTGATTACATGGGGCCCACCCAGATCATCTCCCCATCCCCGAACCCTTAATTTAATCACATCCACCAAGTCCCTTTTGCAATACGAGGTAACATTCATACATTCCTAGGATGAGGATGTGGACATGTTTGGAGGAGGACCACCATTCGGCCTACCACACTACCTGTTGTTACTAGCTGCTGTCAAGTCAGCTCCAACTCATGCAGTCCCCGTGTATTACAAAGCAGAACTGCCCCATGGGATTTTCTTGGCTGTCATCACTACGGAAGCAGTTTGCCAGGTCTTTTCTTCTGCAGAGCCACTGGGTATAAATGAGTTAATATATAAGGAGTGCTTAAAAGCACTGTCTAGCACAAACAAATGTTATGTAAGTGTTACTTGTTATTAATAAAAGGCACACACACACACACATAATACATAGTATAGCTAAGATTGGACCCCGCACCAAGGAGAAGCCCAGGACATCATAGAAACCATAAAATCCCAAAGTGGGGAGGAAAATCTCAGGGTAGGGAAAAATCTTGCCTGGTTCTGCAACAGACCCAACAGTATCTATGTGGATTCCTCAGTCAGGAAATACCCAGTGCTTACCAAATCGGTTGATGTGAACTCAACCAAGAAGATAACACAACATACCACATATGATCTTTGAAGTAGGGAAGAAACTGGACCCCTCAGCTTTAAAAGGTCCAGTTATTTCCATGAAGCAGAAGGGTAGTTGAACTGTAAACATAAACAGACCCACCAGCCATGTCTTTGAGCTTTAACAGCAAGCCAGTTTACTACCCTCATAAGCGGCTTGCAAGTGATTTGTGGATTTATGACCCAGCCTATAATTGACCTTTATTGGGATTGGCTGCCCCTCCCTCACAGTCTGACCTTTACCTGAATTGGTTAGGGAGCCCACTTATCATTAACAAGGAATACATGGGCTAGTCTATAAAAACCCGAGAACACAGAGCCCCAGATTGGGCTTCCTGATCGACGAAAGCCGGGAGAGGAGTGTGTCCCTTGGACGGTGACCCTGCGCTATGACCCTCCCACACTGACTACACCTACGATGATGACAGAGACAAGGCTGCAAAGGTAGCAGAAGAAGCAAAGACAACAAGCCAATCCAGATAGTGGCCACCAAACGGAACCAAATCCTTCATCATCAAGTCGATTACGACTCATAGCAACCCTACAGGACAGAGTAGAACTGCCCCACAGGGTTTCCAAGGAGCAGCTGGTGGATTCGAGCTGCTGACCTTTTGGTTAGCAGCTGAGCTCTTAACCACTGCGCCACCAGGGCTCCCCAGATAGTTGTAGCAGAGGATAAAGACGAAACCCCAGTCAAGAGCTGAGAGAAGCAACCAATAGCCAAGTGACATCATTGAGTTTCCTCTTTGAAGGCTTCCTGATAGGTGGGAATGAACACTGGTTTTCTCCCCTTTGAGATGTAAGCGGGACCCCCTGAGATGCTGAGGCCCCGTGCTGGGACCCCAGCCATATCTCACCATTTGCATATCTTTGTTTCTGTTTATATCCTTCTCTGTTATTAAAGCTGTTATTGTATCTGTTTTCTCCATGAGTTTTCTGTGACTGTTCCAATGAATTATCAAACCCAATGGAGAAAGAGTGCTGTGGAGGGAATGGGTGGTGTCAGAAATGGTGGAGAAGTTAGAGAATAGGAGTATATTTGACCTCAAAGGAAGCAGCTTGGTGCTGATTCTTTTAGTCAGGCCCTCATTAATTTCATTCCTCACTTGGCATTTCTGATGCTTTTAACATTCTAAAAACTGTTGAATTGGTGCCTAGAAAAAGGTAACATTTGGAAGGCCACCAAAAAAACAGTTGCCGTTGAGTTGATTCTGACTCATGATGACCCCACGTGTGTCAGAGTAGAACTGCACTCCATAGGGTTTTAATAGCTGATTTTTTGGAAGTAGATCACCAGGACTCTCTTCTGAGCTGCCTCTGGGTGGACTTGAACCTCCAACCTTTTGGTTAAAAGTCAAGCACATTAACCATTTGCACTACTCAGGGACTGCGATTTGGAAGGCAGCCTGGTGAGATGGAAGGAGAGGAGAACTGGGCTCCTTGGTCTTATATAATTTTTATTTTTAATGCAATACTCAAGGGTGACAATCTTTACTCTTTGAGCTAAACTGTTACTTAGTTTAAAGGTGACTTCAAGGTGTAGTTCCAATTCAAGGTTCAAAGAGCAACTCAGGGCCACAGTCTCGGGGACTCCTCCAGTCTGGCTCTATCATTTATCAGCTGTGTGACCTTGAATAAATTACTTAACCTCTCTGTTTTCCTACTCTAAAATAGAGAGAACTCCTGCTCACAGGAATGTTATGAGACTTAAATGAGATGATGCCTGCAAAGCGCTTAGCATAATGCTTTACATATAGCAAATGCCTCATAAACACTAACATTAACCACCATCATTATTATTGCTAACCGTTGCTATTATTACAGCCCTGGTGGCGCAGTGGTTAAGAGCTTGGCTACTAACCAAAAGGTCAGCAGTTCGAATCCACCAGCTGCTCCGTGGACACCCATGGGGCAGTTCTGCTCTGTCCTATAGGGTCGCTATGAGCCGAAATCGACTCAACGGCAATGGGCTTTTACAGGTTGCTATTATTATTATTACTAGCGGCTGCTGTTATTATTAGGCTTCTCTGGGTGGTGCAAACTGTTAAGAGCTTGACTACTAACTGAAAACTTGGTAGTTCGAACCGAACCAGAGACACCTCGGGAGAAAGGCCTGGTGATCTGCTTCCAAAAGGTCACAGCCATGAAAACTGCATGGAGTGCAGTTCTTGGCAACACGTGGGGTCACCATGAGTCACAATCAATTAAAAAGCAACTAGTTTTTTTGGTTATTATTCCTTTTCTTTGATAGGTGCCCTGGTGGCACAGTGGTTAAAAGAGTTCGGCCGCTAACCAAAAGGTTGGTGGTTGGAACCCACCAGCCACTCCGCAGGAGAAAGATGTAGCAGTCCGCTTCTGTAAAGCTTTACAGCCTCGGAAACCTTCTGGGGCAGTTCTACTCTGTCCTATAGGCTCGCTATGAGTTGGAATCAAATCAATAGCAATGGCTTTTTTTGGTTTCCTTTGATGGATCTCTAAACCTTACCTATTGGTGATTTTAATAAAAGCATTTTGAAAAGACTGTTTGAGGAGAGAAAGTCTCCCCCTCAATATCCCTCTTCCAGGAAGAATGGGAAAAAAAAAAAAAGGAAGAATGGAGGGAGGGAGGAAAGACGGAAGGAAGAAAATTCAAACACTGCCACCCAATAGCCCAAAATCAAAGAAATTTAATCACAAGGAAAACACCATTAAAAGCTCTAATTTGGGGCTTTTAAGAAATCATACCCATTTGAAAAGGAGCATTGAACTTTTGCCTTCTTAGGAGAAAAAATAAACAGCTTCCTGGAGAGTCCAGATATGATTTTACACGAAAATTGAGTTTGTTAAAGGTCAGACGAATTAACTAGAATATTTGACTACATCCCGCAAATATGTCAGCAGCCAAGCTAGAAGATTTTCACTCAACTTGCTGATGGTGAGCTTGGCTGCAACTGAAATGGGCAGAGGAGAGCCCAGGTCCCTGAGGTGCTGAGTGGGACCCACCTCTGGTCTGTGACGGGTCTCAGGCCCCCACTGTGCTTTCTTTTCCCTCCCCTGCACGTGGGGACTCTCATACCACCCCTTCCTTCCTCACAGAGAGGACAATTCTCGTCAAATCCACACTGACACTATTCTTCCTTCAGAGGATCTACTTTTATGAGGTTTTGATTAATCTTAACACTAACAGATGTTCGTTACAAACATTTTGAAGACATGAGAGTAAAAAAGAATAATTTTATTTTAATCACCTGCTTCCGCCAACCCAACCTCATGAACTAATGAGAACTGCAGTAAATACTTTCAGACGAGGAAAATAGCTCTTTAATATCACAAAGATTATCGATTTTAACCCAGCTGCTCACAGCGTCTTTGTGGTTGTTGTCATCAATTTGGAGCCCTCACAGCAACCTTACGTAAAACAGAACAAAATGGTGCCTGGGCCCGGGCCATCTCGTCGGGAAAAACATCACAAAGTTTAGCAAAGCAAAAAGTAAGTTTTATTCGGCATACAGTCCAAAGTGCAGAAGTGGGAAATGGACAAGGATGCTGCCAGAGCCACGTCTGCCCAAGTCCAAGGAAATATTACAGAAGAGACAAAAGTGAGAAAATGGACAAGCATGCTGCCACAGCCATGTCTGCCCCGGTCCAAAGAACCATTACACAGGATCAGTATATATTAACATTGCAAATGAGCAAAACCCTTGAAAGCTTAGCCTTTTCAGATTGGCTAGAAACTGTGATCCTACATTTTGAATTGTCTTTCTTAACAATCATTGGTAGATGTTTCAGTAACGAGAGTCAGGATGGTCTTCATTGGTCCAACAGATTTCTATTCATTAAATGTTAATAGAAAAAGGTAAGAGAGGAAAGTCTTTTGTGTTGTGTTTGATGCGTTATGTGAAAGTTTCCCTAAAAGATATTTTCCAAGATTATCTTAGCTATTGTCTTTATACCTCAGGGCCAACTTGATGCGTCCTTGTGAGTACCTGTGAGCCCAGCTCCAGCTGGGTCAGATTCTCTATGCTCAAGGACAGAGAATAATGACTCCAATATTATTTCCTAAATCAGTCTTCATGGACATTGGCATGCTCAAGTCCATCACTGCGGCTATTGTGTAGGGCCTTCCAACCCAGGGAGCGCATCTTCCAGCACTATATCGAACAATATTCTATTGTGATCCATGGGGTTTTCATTGGCTAATTTTCAAAAGTAGATTGCCAGGCCTTTCTTCCTAGTCTGCCTTAGTCTGGGAGCTCCGCTGAAACCTGTCCACCATGGGTAATCCTGCTAGTATTTGAAATACTGCTGACACAGCTTTCAGCACCACAGCAACACACAAGCCACCACAATGCAACAGACAGACAGCATCTATCACAGTGAAATTCTAAAGCAGCATTTCCCAGTGTGCACTTTCTCCACCGATGCCCTGAGGCTCCACCAGAAGAGAGGAAGGGGAGACGTAAGCACTGTACCCACCCTTCAGAGATGCAGGGTGAGCCCTACCATACCTAAGACTCAGAAGCTGTGTTGTAAAGAAACCTTTTTTATTTAACCAAGCATTCCCCAAAGCATCCTGGAAACGCAGTTTTCCATAGAATACACTTTAGGAAACACTGCTCTGGAGGCATTCTTGATAAAATTCAAAACAAAACAAGACTATCTTCTATCACAATTGTAATATATACTTTCTGCAGATTTTTTTAGTCAGTATTATAACACATAAAACAGAAATACGAATTACAGCTTTTAGAATGACAGCTATCTTGTCTATCTACAAATTACAAGAGAACAAGCTTTAAAACTACTAGAAATAGCAAGAATTCACCAACATAGTTAGGATAAAAGCTAAATATTCAAAATAATAGTTTTTCCATAGCTCAAAAAAAAGAATCTGTTACTGTCGAGTCGATTCCAACTCATAGCGACCCTATAAGACAGAGCAGAACTGCCCCATAGGGTTTACAAGGAGCACCTGGTGGATTCGAACTGCTGATCTTTTGGTTAGTAGCCATAGCTCTTAACCACTACACCACCAGGGTTTCCATAGCTCAGCCATTACCAATTAGAAAAGTTATTTAACCACAATATATATATATTTTTTTTAATTATCTAGGCATTGTTTTAATGCTAAAAGTTAACATCTGCATTGGGAAGTTGAGACTTTACATTTACTGAGTAATGCTCAAGAAGAAGGAGTAGTTAAATAAAGGAATGAATAATGGTGTGAATTTCAGGCAGCAGCAAAAGAGATTTTAGAGTGAGTTGTCCTTTCCCCTGAAAAAATCCATGCCTCTTCTTCTGGCCAACAGGGCTTCTTATGAGAAATGCTCTGTCCTTCAGATTGTTTCTTCTTTATAGCTAATACCTCATCTCTCTAGATGCTTTTGAGATTTTTTTGTCTTTAGCTTTAAGTTCGATTTTAATGTATGTTGGTGTGGATTTCTTTGGGTTTATCTTGTTTGGGATTCACTCAGCTTCTTAAATCTGTAGGTGTATGTCTGTTGTGAAATTTATGGAGTTTTCAGTCTGTCTTGGTCATCTAGTGCTGCTGTAACAGAAATACCACAAGTGGATGGCTTTAACAAAGAAAAATTTATTCTCTCACAGTCCACTAGGCTACAAGTCCAAATTCAGGAGGAAAGTCCGTGTCATCAGTCTTCCTTTGGTCTAGGAGCTTCTCTGCGCAGGAATCTCAGGACCAAAGGACACGCTCTGCTCCCGGCACTGCTTTCTTGGTGGTATGAGGTACCCATGTGTCTCTGCTCGCTTCTCTCTTTTATATCTCGAAAGAGATTGGCTTAAGACACTATCCAATCTTGTATACCTCATCAGTATAACTGCTGCTAATCCATCTTACTAGATCATAGTGATTGAATTTACAACACAAGGAAATCACATCAGATTACAAAATGGTATATAATTATACAATACTGAAAATCATGACCCAGCCAAGTTGACAGATATTTTGGGGGGACACAATTCAATCCATGACACAGTGATTATTTTTCAAATCTTTTTTCAGCCCACACTCTTTCTCCTCTCCTTCTAGGACTCTGAGGATACAAATGTTGTATCTTTTGATATTGTCCCACAGGTCCCGGAGGCTCTGTTCATTTCTTTCCATTTATTCTCTCTCTGTTGTTCAGAGTGGGTAATTTCTATTGTTCTATCTTCAAGTTCACTGATTCTTTCCTCTATTATATTCATTCTGCTATTGAGCCTGTCAGTTTTTAATTTCAGTTATTATATTGTTCAGGTCTAAAATTTCCATTTGGTTCTTCTTCATATTTTCTATTTCCTAGCTGAAATTTCTTTTTTTTAATTTATTTCAAGCATGTTCATAATTGCTTGTTGAAGCATTTTAATAATGGCTGCTTTAGAATTCTTGTCCAATAATTCTAATTTCTGTAGCATCTCAGCATTGGCATCTGTTGTTTCTATTTTCTCATTTAAATTGACATTTTCCTGGATCTTGAGTGATTTTTAGTTGTAGCCTGGACATCTGAGGTATTACGCTGTGACACTCTGATTCCTATTTTATCCTCTTTTTTGCAAGCAGTCACCTTGCTTAGGTGTAGCATGCAGGTCCAGGTGGGACAGATGTTCAGCTTCCCTCTAGTCCCACTGACACCTCCCCAGCAACAACAGCTCTCTGTGGGCTCTATGGCACCAGCAGGGCACTGAGGGTGCCTAACTCATACCACCTCATTGCTGCTGTGTGGCATGAAGTTAGCTCCCGCTCACCCCACTGGCATGTGAGGAAGCAATGTTTCCTTTGGTGCTTGGCCATACTGGGGAGGTATTATCAAAAAGCTTATCATTTCTGCTTGTTATTGTTGTTAGTGGCCATCAAGTCAGTTCCTACTTATGGCGACTCCATGTACAACAGAATAAAGCACTGCCCAGTTATGCATCATCTTCAAAATTGTTGGTATGATCAAGTCCGTTGTTGCAACCACTGTGTATTCTGAGTGCCTTCCAACTTAGGAGGCTCATCTTCCAGCACTATATCAAACTATATTCTGTTGTAATCCACAGGGTTTTCACTGACTAATTTTTGGAAGTAGGTCACAGCAGACCTTTCTTCCTAATCTGTCTCAGCTGGAAGCTCTGCTGAAACCTGTCCACCATGGGTGACCCTGCAGGTATTTGAAATATCAGTGGCATAGCTTCCAGCATCACAGCAACATGCAAGCCATCACAGCATGACATACGGACAGACAGGTGGTGGTGGTGCCCTCTCTGAGGTCAGTCAGTCCATTTTGCTGGGCTGCCCTTTTCTTGGTCCTTCAGTGTCATGGATTGAATTATGCCCCCCAAAAAAATGTGTGTATCAATTTGGCTGAGCCATGATTCCCAGTATTGTGTGGTTGTCCTCCATTTTGTGATTGTAATTTTATGTTAAAGAGGATTAGGGTGGGATTGTAACACCCTTACTAAAGTCACATCCCTGATCCAATGTAAAGGGAGTTTCCCTGAGGTGTGACCAGCACCACCTTTTATCTTACAAGAGATAAAAAGGAAAGGGAAGCAAGTAGAGAGTGGGGACCTCATACTGAGAAACCAGCAGCAGGAGCAGAAAGCATCCTTTGGACCTGGAGTCCCTGCGCCTGAGAAGCTCCTCAACCAGAGGAAGATTGATGAGAAGGACCTTCTTCCAGAGCCGACAGAGAGAAAGCCTTCCCCTGGAGCTGACACCCTGAAAGTAGGACCTTTAGCCTACTTTACTGTGAGGAAATAAATTTCTCTTTATTAAAGCCATCCACTTGTGGTATTTCTGTTACAGCAGCACTAGATGACTAAGACATTTGGCTAGCATGACAGGCTTGTCTTGGGGCTTTTTGTGTCTGTACCAGTTGGTGGCTTTATGACTCAGGTGTCTCCAAGTTCTCATCAGGGATATATGGAAGGCAAAAAGAAAAACCCAGGAAACGTGCCACCATGTTGTTCCTTCAGAGGTGTATCTAAGGTATGGAAGGTATGGCACATGTCCTGGGCATCACTTGAAGGGGGCACCACTGAGCAGTTCCTATGAACCATCACAGTTTCCATCACCAGCTGTGAGAGACCATTCAGCAGGTTAAAACTAATACTTTTGTATTTGAGGGCTGCACGGGTCAAGGCAGACTGTGTGATCTTGCTCTGCTGAGTGTAGAAAGAGAAGAAACTCAAAAAAATGACTCTGAGCACATCACAGACGAATTTCCATCATTGAAAGCAAAGAAGGTGCAGTTGTAATTTTCGTGTAGTGCCATAATGTGTTAAGTAAAAGATTAAAGAGCTTGTCTTGCACTTTTGAGCTGGTATTATGGTAAGTTATCTAAAAGATGGGTGTCAGATGTTTGGGCAGGGGTGCAGAGGTGTAGCGAGGGGGGCAGAGGGGGGAACTTGCCCTTCAGCACAAGTCCAAGTGGGTGTAAGACAAGACATGAAATAACACTCCAAGGCACCACAAATATGAAAGGCGTCTGACTGAGGCGGCCGAACAACAGGCAGGAAGGCACTTCTGCTGATGTACAGCCGCTATCAACGTCTATTCACCCTGAAATTGGGGGGAGAGGCGCAACTTCGAGATTGCCCCTGAGCACTCATTACACTGGCTACACCTCCTCGGGGGTGCAAGTTCAATGCTTGCCATAGGCACTATTTTCCCTCGATAGGCCTCTGTGTTCCTCAAATCCCAACATCGCCAGCCTGTCGGCCTTCTTTCCACCTTTCAGAGCCTTCCTATGTTTACTGTATTATGTCCGTGTGTGTGTGTGTGTGTATATATATGTGTGTGTGTACAATACATGTACATTGTATATATATATAATGTACATTATACATACATGTACATGCATTATTTAATGTAAACGTATTATTTTAGCTGTAAGAGGGAAGACTAGCAAGGAATAGGGCTACTCCATATTGGCTAGTACCAGAAGACCCCCCCATTATTCTTTAAACTGTATCTTTTATACCCTTTTATGCTTTTATATGATTCCCAGGCCATCAGGGAGTAACTTGAACAGATTTTCCTACATAAAGCAGAGAAACTTTGTGGACAAAAGTAATAGACTGGAATTTCCTTTCTGACTCTCCTTTTCCTCTTCTCTAATGAAGGGATTATAGAACATATTTCTTCATGATAAAAATTAAATGAGATAATACACCTAAAGCTTCTTCTGGAGTATCTTGTAAAGAATAGACACAGGAAGCTTCATTGCCTTCCTGGCATCCCCTGAAACTTAAACAACTTGCCATTTTTCATCCATTGCCTCTTGTTCCAATGGAGTCTATGGAATCAAGGTAGTTGGGAAAACTTAAGAAACTCACCTAAATTATATCAATGCTTGGTTGTAAAGAAAAAACTTACCTGAAAGCAATCATACTGGAATTCTATAAACTCCCATCTTGGGCTTTTCATCTACTAATGTCTTTTCTCCATACTCCTAGGAAGCCCATACCAAAAACCCGTTGATGGCAAGTCAATTCCCACTCATAGTGACTCCACAGGACACAGTAGAACTGCCCCGAAGGGTTTCCAAGGAGCGGCTGGTGGATTCAAACTGCCGACCTTTTGGTTAGTAGCCATAGCTCTTAACCACCGCAGCACCAGGACACATAATGCTCTTTAAGAAAGGTCTGTGTGGTTGTTTCAGGCAGGGAGAAAGGTGGAAAGGAAAATGAAACCACCCCATTGTGTTGGGTCCAGCAGTGGTTATGAGAGAAGACACATCCATTTATTAATTTGTTCACTCACGCATCCATTCAACAGATACTGACTAAGCAATTACTCTGTGCCAAGACCTGGGCTAGATGCTGGGACACAGAAAGAGATTCTACCCAGGTTCCTCCTTGAAGGAGCTCACAGTCTAGGGAGAAAGACTCCTGTAAACAGCAGAGAAGTCTGAACACCACGAGAGAGGGAAGCCGGTGCACTGTGGGAGGGAGTGAGAGCCTCCCCACACACAGACACACGCATGACAGACTGAGGTGTCCCAGGTATCCTCAAAGACCTCTATCATAAGGACTGTGGTTGCAAAGTGGGGGTCCTCCAGTCTTTCACAGGGCAAGCACAGACTCTTTGCTGACATTTCCAAAGGAATTTTTCCCTGGTTTAGGTGAAAAACTCAAGCCAGGAATAAGGAAAGATGGCTTAGAAAGTTTTCTTAGAGAAGGAGATGCTTGGACTGTGACTTAAAAGATGAACAACAGATAAATGGGAAGAGAGCAGAGAGAACTCACAGGAACCAAAACCTGGGAAGGCCAGAAGGAGTGAAGTCCTGGGCTGAGATGGAGAGTTGCACCTTAGAGGGCAGAGCAGCAGAAGGCCGTAGTCCTCCACAAGGCCTGCAGCACACACTTAGCCACCAGTGTGAAGGCAGCAAAAAGTAATATTCACAGTTCGACTATGGAAGAGAAGGAGAACAAGAAAGGACCATGACAGGCAGCCGTTGCCACTTCAGACCTCCTGAGACACCAGACGAAAGCAAATCATCAGTGTTACCACAGCCCTCCCTCATTTTGCCTTCAGTCATCTTCCCAGCAGCAAGCCCCTGGGTCACTGCTAAACACAGTTATCCAACGAGGAATAAGTGGTTCCACCTTCCAGGCTGGGAATTCATCTTAGTGCCTTCAACCAAAAAGAGTCCTCCCAAGCCGACCTCCAATCAAAATTGGCCTGCAGACTCCCCACAGGGTCATTCACCTGTGGAAAAGTCCCCTGGGGGGTGCCGGCGCAGATTGAGTGGCTTGGTCACTTGTGACTCCTGCAAATCCCTTCTGGGTGGTGCAGAGCCCACTCACAGGTGTAACCCGTACACAACCGGGCAGCCTTGTGGCTGAATTCAGCATAATACCACTGTCCACGAAATATTCATTAATGCCAAAAACCTACAAAATAACTAAATAACTAAGAATTTTCCCATCGATTTCCTTGTGAGGCAGCTCAGGGAATTTACAGAGAGCACCACTCAGTGCCCTTCAACATGGCTCCCTCTCTCTGTCTCAGGCCCCACCACCATGCTGCCCTGCCTTCCATAGACGCATCACCATTCATGCAACTGCCTCTTCTTCCTGAAGTCCATGATTCCTCACATGACCCACGTGTGCCTGGACAATGGGGTCTGTCTCCCACTCTGACGGCTCTTTTCAACACGGGCAACACCCAGGAATCCTCGTGAACAAAATCCTCCATTTTGTTCCATGGGCAAATCTAAACTTCATCCTTGAAAACCCAAGAGATCAGCTGGAACTTGGGATGACCTTTTAAGCCACAGAAAAGCACGCTATAACAGCTGAAACTGTTCTCATCCCTGAAATTCCTTTTCCAAATGTGAACGTTCCCACCAGGAACTTTATCCCTCAATAAAATAAGCAGTACTAACAGGGCCCAAAAGGCCCATAGGCTCCCAAATATCTCCTGCATCAGGAGGAAATGCATGTCCCTGGAGTCACTAATGGCCAAGACAGAAAGGCAGGAGCTTTGTTTGATTAATGACAAGCCCAGTAAAGTGCATGGGCAAAGGAAAATACTCACGTTAGTGCTAGGTGAACAAAAGCCAAACTTAGGCCTGCACATAGCAAGTGCACATACAATTCAACTATCTGAAATACATGTATAGAAATAAAACTACGTGGAGGAATTAATTATGGACTTTTTTTCTTTTCTTTCTACTTTTCTATAGTTGCTATGAAAAACGTGTGTGTATGTGTGTGTGTGTACACTGTCTCCTCACTTATCAACGTGGTTAGGTTCCAAAGACCAGGCCGTTATGCAAAATCGACATTATGCAAAAATGGAAGATAACCACATCAGATCACAAAATGGAGGATGACTACATCATTACATAACTGCCTAATTACATCATTATATAACTGCCAGATTACATCGTTACATAACTGCCAAAATACATCATTACATAACTGCGTTGCACCTCGGCGTTCATTACTGCCAGATGTACGTTTTTAATGCACAAAATAGTCAGTAGATGTTTTACTATTGTCATAAATGCGAAATGTCAGAGAGATAGTCGATAGGTGACGAGAAGGTGTATATGCTTGTCCTCTCTCTCTATGTATCTATCTACCTACCTATCTCTCTCTCTCTTTATATATATATATCATATATATCAAAAACAAAAACAAACTCATTGCCATCGAGTCGATTCTGACTCATAGCAACCTTATAGGACACAGTAGAACTGCCCCATAGGGTTTCCAAGGAGTGACTCGTGGATTCAAACTGCCAACCTTTTGGTTAGCAGCTGAGCTCTTTACTGCACCACCAAG
>NW_004444139.1:2231539-2240324 GCF_000243295.1 Trichechus manatus latirostris | reverse complement strand
TATGTTATTGTTTTTGTTGTGTGCCTTTGAGTCGACTCAGACTCATAGTGACCCTATACGACACTAAAACTGCCTAAAAGAGTTAAAGAGTTTCCTTAGGTCGTGATCTTTATGGGAGCAGATTGGCAGGTCTTTTTCCCACGGAGCCACTGGGTGGCTTCAAATCGCCAACCTTTTGGTTACCAGCCAAATGTTTAGACATTGCACCCCCAGGGTTCATGTGTGTGTGTGTGTGTGTGTGTGTGTGTGTGTGTGTGTATTTGGGTATGTATGTATGCATATGTGTATGTATACATATATGTATATAACATATGGTGTTATTGGTTGCATTGAGTCAGCTCTGACTCATGGTGACCCCATATACAACAGATTAAAACGTTTCCCTGTCCTACACCAACAATTGCTCTGTCCTACACCAACAATATTCTGTTGTGATCCGTAGGGTTTTCATTGGCTAATTTTCAGAAGGAGATCACCGGGCCTTTCTTTCTAGTCTGTCTTAGACTTAAAGCTCCACTGAAACCTGTCCACCATGAGCGAACCTGCTGGTATTTGAAATACCGATGGCAGAGCTTCTAGCATCACAGCAACATGCAAGCCACCACAGTACAACAAACTGACAGATGGGTGATGACATATATACATATATACAAACATATACAGCCACACACACATATACTCTCTGTCTCTCTCTATATATATATACATATGTGTATGTATATATACATATCTTTACATGTATATAAATATATACATATATATATATACATGCTCTGGCAGGAAGTGATTCAGTAAATTCTCCCCCCAGCTCTGCATTCCCCACCAAGCAGGAATAGGGGATGGAGAGTATGGAACCGCAGGCAGTTTTCAGCTAATACTGTATTCAGAGTTAACGTCATTTATTCATTTAATGAATATTTACTGAGCATCTACCATGCGTCAGGAGGGAGATAAACGATAAACAGATATTTAAAATATACGTAGCTTGTCAGATGGTGATAAATACCATGTGAAATATCAAGCAGAGAAAGGGGAAGGGAAGTGCCAGCTGCCCTGGAGGAAAATGGTTCAGAGGTTTATATTTTACATATCTATCGATTGTTTATCTCCCTCAACTTCAATAGAAGCTTCGTGAGAATGGCAATTTTGTTTATTTTGTCGACTGTAATATTCCCAAGTCCTGGCACATAGTAGATGCTCACTAAATATTTGTTAAATGAATAAGTGACATTAACTCCGAATACAGCATTAGCTCAAAACTGACACAAAGTCTGTATACTCTATCCTATGGTGTTTGCATTTTCTTATAGGAATCGAGAAGTTTGGACTAACTTGAAGT
The DNA here is from genome assembly GCF_000243295.1 of Trichechus manatus latirostris. Taxonomy (NCBI): domain Eukaryota; kingdom Metazoa; phylum Chordata; class Mammalia; order Sirenia; family Trichechidae; genus Trichechus; species Trichechus manatus. The sequence goes on along the minus strand of NW_004444139.1, from coordinate 2,238,985 downwards.
CTCAAACTGAGTCTCTAAATAATGAAATCTCAGACAAATAAATTGACAGAGTCACATAAGAGATACCTGAAAGCAGACAGAACTTCCTGATGCACCCCAATCACTCCAAGGAGGAGACACGTGTGGGGAGGTGAGAGGAGATGGGACCCAGGCCCCACTCCCCCAACAGTGTCACCCTGCCACTGCTTCTTCCAGGGATCACGTGTCCCCTCCACAGGCTCTGAGTCCAGAGCCTCAGAGTGTCTCTGTATCTGAATGGCTGAGATGTCATTCTGGAGAGTTACGGCATCATTAATATGGAAATATGCAACGGTGCTGTGGCAAGCAGCTCACCCCTTATTAATGACGGTTATTCACAGCCTAGGAGTCAAAGGTGCTTCTGCTTGGGTGTTCATTAAAATTGGCCCCATAAAGAATGAGAGAAAAGTAGTAAGTCATCCAACCATCTTGTGTCCCTAGGGGCAGGAGTCTGTACCACCAGAAAATGGGCGCTACAACCAGAGAATACAACCTCAAATCTTGCTCACCAAGCAGTGCGCTGGAGAGCTGGCCCCTGCCACCATTGTCTCTGCTCTATCCTGGTCTCCCACCCCAGCTCGCGCAAGGTGGTCTCAGCCCTAGAGTTATCCATATTCAGATATTCTACAGCAATAAAGGGGTGAGGAAAACAGAGGAAACCTGGAGACACCTCAGAAACTGACTCCTTCCCAACCCCCCCTCGCCACAAGTCCTGGTGAGATACCAAGAATGAGGGGCCCACATCTTCTTAGAAAGAAGGGTGAATACTGATTAAACAGCTATTTCATGAGGCTTCTTTCATCTGTCTCAGAGCAGAGGAAGTAACATCTGTGAGGATTCATAGTTTATAAATTTGTGATGCCATTTATAGTTCCGTTATTTTTATTCTTTGAATCACACTTCACACTCCATACATGTCAAGTCTTAACTTTTTGTGTCGTGATGATGTTCTGTTTATTGTCATTGTTACTACTGCTGCTGCTGCCACTGCCGTTAGCAATAGAGAAGATTCCTCAAATTGTCAGAAACTTCAGGCAGGATTACATAGAGAAGTAATATAAAAACGCATAAAGTTTCCAAATGACAATTGCCTATGACTTTCAGAGAATAAAACTCTCTCAGTTAGCTATAGCTGCATAAGAAACGGCCCCAACATTTGATGGCTTAAAACAATGAATTATTGTATCTCATGGTACTGTGGGCTGGCTGGGCTCAGCTTCTTGATACAGCAACTGGATCTCACGATAGCCCTAAGCTGCGGAGTCTTCTGAAGGTCTAGGCCAAGGAGCCACACTGACTCACTCCTAACACATTCTGTTCATCCAAGGAAGTCATAGGGACAGCTTAGATTCAAGGGGAGAGGAAACAGACTCCACCCCTTGGTGGGAGGAGCAGCAGGTACCCACAGGGATAGAACTGTCCCCATCTTTGTAGTCCAAAGATAGAACCACTTTCTCCCTGGGTGGCCCTGACACACCACCTAGCCTACCTGGGCCTTGATTTTCTCACCAGTAAACTAGTGCCTTGTCTGACCAAAGGTACTAACTGAATAGGATAACTTTTTTTTTTTAATGTATCCATAGTTTTTTATTATGTTGTTGAGAATATACACAGCAAAACATACACCAATTCAATGGTTTCTACATGGACAATTCAGTGACATTGATTACATTCTTTGAGTTGTGCAACCATTCTCACCCTTCTTTTCTGAGTTGTTTCTCCCCCATTAACATAAACTCACTGCCCCCTAAGATTCCTATCTAACCTTTCAGGTTGCTGTTGTCACTTTGATCCCATATGGATAGTTCTTAAAAGAGCTTAATGCTCAAAGCAGACATTTTAAGCAAAACTATTGTCTGGTTTTAAGAAGACTTCAAGGGGATATTTTTGGTTTAAGGTTTAAAGATCATCTCAGGGCAATAATTTCATGAGTACATCTGGCCCCCACAGCTCCAGAAAATCTGGATTTCATGGGAATTTGAAATTCTGTTCTATATTTTCCCCTCTTTGATTAGGATTATTCTCTAAAATCTTTGATCAAAGTGCTCAGTAATGGTAGCCGGGCACCATCCAGTTCTTCTGGTCTCATGGCAAAGGAGGCAGTTGCTCCTGGAGGCAATTAGCCACACATTCCATTTCTTCCTCCTATTCCTGACTCTCCTTCTTTCTCTGTTGCTCCAGGTGAATAGAGACTAATTGTTGTGACTTGGATGGCTGCTTGCAGGCTTTTTTTTTTTTTTTCCCCAGAAAGTTAAGAGGTATTGAATCTGAAATAGCTGATTTTTTTAATATGCTCTATAAAGCACGCCAACAGCAAAACAACCAAATGCAATAAAGCCTACTTTAAATACTACATCCTAGTTTACTACATAGGTGAGAGTCTGACAGAGTAATCTTAATTTGGAAGCCTCTTGACTGAGTGATAAAACAGATCAGAAATGGATTCATCTCTTTGAACTACAAAGTTGAGTGGAATGTGCTATTAAGCATTCTAAAATGACAACTTCATTTTCTCCAGTGCAAAGTATACTTAGAAAAGAAAGCGGCTTTACCGGAAAATAATCTATTTCATAGGCTTAGGAGGTTTCTGCTGGGTGACATGTCTTAACCTTTCTGAAGTGGGTAAATTATTGTAAGGCTCAAAGCAAAACAGCAGAGTAGGTCCTGATAATATTTCACATGGATTTGCCCAAGGTAAAGAGAAGCTGCATTTGTATGCTTATGGAAACCTTCTTTCAGAACTCAAGATACTGGCAAACTGAACTTGAAGAATAGCACTGTATTTTTTTTATTGTACTTTAGATGAAGGTTTACAGAACAAATTAGTTTCTCATTAAACAATTAATACACATATTGTTTTGTGACATTGGCTGGCAACCCCATGTCATGTCAACACTCTCCCCTTCTCGACCTTGGGTTCCCCATTACCAGCCTTCCTGTTCCCTCCTGCCTTCTCGTCCTTGCCCCTGAGCTGATGTGCCCATTTAGTCTCATTCTGTTTTAAGGGTCTGTCTAATCTTTGCCTGAAGGGTGAACCTCAGGAGTGACTTCAGTACTGAGCTAAAAGGGTGCCCGGGGGCCATACTCTTGGGGTTTCTCTAGTGTCTGTCAGACCAGTAAGTCTGGCCTTTCTTTTGTGAGTTAGAATTTTGTCCTACATTTTTCTCCAGCTCTGTCTGAGACCCTCTGTTGTGATCTCGGTCAGAGCAGTCAGGGGTGGTAGCCGCGTGCCATCTAGTCGGGCTGGACTCAGTCTGGTGGAGGCCGTGGTCGTTGTGGTCCATTAGTCGCACCTGCAAGCTTTTGAGACCCTAGGCACTATGAAATGAACTAGGAGGTAGAACAGAAGCACTAAACACAGTAATAGGCCAATTAACTGGGATGTCCCACGAAACCGTGACCCTAAACCTCCAAACCAAGGAACTAAATTCTATGAGGTGCTTGGTTGTACCTAAGCAGCCTCAGAAGCTATTTTTTTTTTTTTCGGTCACTGTTGTAAACATATCTATCACATAACTTTTGCCATTTCAACTTTTTACACATGTACAACTTATAGACAGCAATTGCAATAATCAAGTGTGTAACCCTACCCTTAATCAATGTGATTTTTCCATCACCGTTAACCACCCCCTTTCACCCTCCCTCCTGCCCGTGGTAACCACTAACAAACTTTGGTCTCTATACATTTGCCTGTCCTTGTAAGTGAGATCATACAACATTTGTTCTTTTATGATCGACTCAGCATAATGTCTTCAAGCACCATCCATATTGTAGCATGTACGAAGACTTCATTTCTCCTACTGGCTGAGTAGTATTCCATTGTATGTATGCACCACATTTTGTTTATTCATTCATCTGTTGATGGGCATTTAGGTTATTTCCACCTTTTGGCTATTGTGAATAGTGTTGCAATGAATACTGGTGTACCAGTCTCTGTTTGTTTCTCTGCTTTCAAGTCTTTTGGGTACACACGGGGGCCCTGTGCTCAGAAAGGCCTCACACTCGGCTTAAAGTTCTGCTTCACCATCTTGAGATTCTCAGTAGTTTTTGAACAAGGGGCCCCACGTTTTCATTTTGCACAGGATCTTGCAAATCATGCAGCCGCTCCTGTCCACAGTACCTACCATGTGCAACAGTCACCTTTGACTAGCTAGCCAGAAAGACAAAGCTCTGTCCCTCTCATCTGAGTGTGGGCAGAACCTGGAGTGTGACGAAGTCACAGTGATCTTTCCCACACTTCTCCTGGGAGGACAAGAAAGAAGATCAATGAGATCCATTGCCAAGCACCTTCCTCTCTGGGCTGTGGGCTCAGGGAGACAACCCTTGTCCCTGAGCTCCAACCATATGTCTATGAATAGACAGCAAGCGTGACATTGGGCTAATGAACTAACTTCTCTGAGCCCCCGACTCTTTTCTCTCCAATTATAAAAGCCATAAATGCTCATTATAGAAAAACTGAAAATTGAAGAAAAATAGAATGATAGAAAAAAGGTCACCTATAACCTCACTAGCTAGGTGTCACTGTTAACCCTTTAGGGTTTGCCTGCCAGCCTTCTTTCTAGGCCTGTTTCACTCTTTCACATATGGAAAGAAAACTCACCTTCTTCCCCTTAAAAAAAAAGAAAGATTATTGGTGATCTTTGGGAGCTTCTTCGCTACCGATGGCCTAGGAATCACCTAAAGCAGCACAGAAATAGCAGCAGACACAGGGACGATAAAGACGTCAGCTCTCCGGGGCTTGCTGTCTCTGGACAGAGGTGGGGCTGGCGAGAAGAATCCAGACAAGAGACCTTGCCCCAGCAGGTGACGTGGATCTCCTCACCACTTGTTACGGACTGAATTGTGTCCCCCAAAATATGTGTTGGAATTCTACCCCCATACCTGTGGAGGCAATCCTGTTTACGTATAGGATTTTCTTTGTTACGTACATGAGTTCGTATTGTTGTAGGGTGTGTCCTAACCTAATCCCTTCTGAGTTATAAAAAGAGCAGATTAGACACAGACAAAAGCACACCCTGGGGAAGAGAGATGCTGTTGTGAGGATCACCAAGAACCAAGGAATGCCCGGGACTACTGACAAGGAAAGAATCAACAAGGCCGAGACCCTAACTTGGATTTAGAGCCTCCAGAACTGTGAGAAGATAGATTTCTGTGGTATTTGTGTTACAGCCACACTAGCAAACTAGGACACCACCCCACCAGCAGCTTGTCCCACCAGTTCCTACCACAACAAAGACAACCAGGGAGTAGGAAGTGAACAGGGAAGGAGAACCTTCCACTTTGGAGGAGCAATCTTCAAACAGCTGAGCAGCCATGTGATGAAGAGTCATTTCTCCAACCCACAGCCCTCCTAGTTAAGGGAGAACATGATGGTTTCTAAGACTAGCCTCCCTCCATGTCTAGAGGAAGGGACTTACATGGGGCTGGATGCTTCAGCTGGTGGGGTGGGAAGGGGAGAAGAAGGAGCTGCAGGTAGCCAGCATCCCAACTGACCCCGAAGGCCAAGGACACCTGGGAAATACCCACTGCATAAAGAGTACATGTAATTGCATACATTGCTTTTTCATGTAACAGTATATCATGTGATTTTTCTCCGTATAAAATCTTCCTAATTTTCATAATCATAAACGTCACAGTTTTCCATCATATGAATGCACTGCAATCTATTCAGCACTGCAAGGAACACCTTTGATTAATTAAAGTTTTTTCAATATTTAAGATTAGTCTCTTAGGCTATAAACCCAAGGGAAGAATTATTAGACGAAAAGTATTGTATATTTTTAAGATACTTGACACGCCGCTTACTAGAGTAAACCAATTTACAATCCAAGCATTAGATCACTAGATCATTAGATGAGAGTCCTGCATTCAGAAATTTTCCACAAATGGGGAAAGACTGATGCCATGTGGGAATACATATACATATGTAATCATGTATATATACACATATACCCACACACACACACACATACAAATACATATGCATGTGTGTGTGTCACTTTTAAGTTGCAGGGGACTATGTAAAGGTTTAGTTTTTAAAAAGCATATAAGGTCCACCTGACCCAAACCATGGCCTTTTTAATCATGTCACAGGCATGAGCAAGCTGACAATGAAGAAGGAAGACAGAAGAACTGATGCATTCAAATTGCGGTGTTGGTAAAGAATATTGAACATACCATGGACTGCCAGAAGAACAAACAAATCAGTCGTAGAAGAAATACAATCAAATGCTCCTTAGAAGCAAGAATGGCGAGACCTTGGCTCGCTTACTTTGGACACATCATCAGGAAAGACCAGTCACTAGAAGAGAACATCGTATAGATTAAATTGTGTCCCAAACTATGTGTTGTAAATCCTAATCCCTCTACCTGTAGATGTAATCCCCTTTGGGAATACAGTTTTCTTTGCTATGTCAATGAGGCCGTATCAGTGCAGAACATGTCTTAGGCCAATCACATTTGAGATATAAAAGGAGCAGATAAAGCACGGAAGAAAGGAAGCCCAAACGAGGAAAGATGGACGCGATGTGGAGATCATCAAGGAACAGAGGAAGAGAAGCTGAGAGAGAAAAGGATTTTCCACTAGAGTGAACAGACAGAACACTTCCCTAGAGCTGGTGCCCTGAATTCAGACATCTAAACTCCCAAACTGTGAGAAAATAAATTTCTGTTCACTAAAGCCACCCACTGTGGTACTTCTGTTATAGCAATACTAGGGAACTAAGACATCGTGGCTGGCAAAGAGGATCAGGGAAACAAGGGAAACCCTTAATGAGATGCAACACACAATAGCCACGACAATAGACTCGGACATCCCAGTGATCTTGAAGACAGCACAGGACGGGGCAGCGCTTCATTCTGTTACACGTAAGGTCACCGGGAGTCAGAGCCAACACATGGCAACCAACAACAAGCAGACTGACGGATCCACGAGAAAGCAAGTAGAGCGGAATGTTAATGGCAGGGTCTAGGTGGTGAACATAAGGTGTTCACTGTGAAAGCCTTTCAACTCTTCCATACGTTTGAAATTTTTCATAAATAAAGGTTCATAAAAGTATATCTACAGAAAAAATCAAGAATATAATCAAACTGATGCTAGCACTTCTCTCTAATGGGTAGGATTACAGGCGATTTTGCTCTTCCTACGTGATACATTTCTGTAGAAAAAAATTGTTTTCAGTTTTTTTAATCTTACCTTATTTCATCTTTTCTTATATTCATTATTCCTCAGAACAGGATACCTCATGTGTCACATTTCTCCAAACTTACTTGATAAGGAGTTAGAGTTAAGGCTGACTGCGGTTGGGGTTTGGGGGGATATCCCATTGGTAAGGCTGTGGGGGGGGTTTGGGGGATATCCCACTGGTAAGCCTGTGGGGGGGGTTTGGGGGATATCCCACTGGTAAGCCTGTGGTGGGGGTTTGGGGG